>NW_027468912.1:304920-609841 GCF_051014615.1 Bombus vancouverensis nearcticus
AATACGTTATAACGTCATCCCATATAACGCAATACGTTATAACGTCATCCCATATAACGTAATACGGTATAACGTCATACCATATAACCTATCTACGTTATAACGTCATGCCATATAACGTAATTAGGTATTACGTGATACCGTATAACCTATTACGTTATAGCGTCATACCATATAACCTATTTCGTTATAACGTCATACCATATAACCTATTACGTTATAACGTCATACCATATAACGCAATACGTTATAATGTCATCCCATATAACGCAATACGTTATAACGTCGTTCCACATAACGTAATACGTTATAACGTCATCCCATATTACGTAACACGTTATAGCGTCATACCATATAACCTATTTCGTTATAACGTCATCCCATATAACGTAATACGTTATAACGTCATACCATATAACGCAATACGTTATAACGTCATCCCATATAACGCAATACGTTATAACGTCGTCCCACATAACGTAATACGTTATAACTTCATCCCATATTACGTAATACGTTATAACGTCATACCATATAACGTAATACGTTATAACGTCATACCATATAACCTATTTCGTTATAACGTCATACCATATAACCTATTTCGTTATAACGTCATCCCACATAACGTAGTACGTTATAACGTCATCTCATATTACGTAATACGTTATAACGTCATCCCATATAACGAAATACGTTATAACGTCATCCCACATAACGTAATACGTTATAACGTCATCCCATATTACGTAATACGTTATAACGTCATCCCATATTACGTAATACGTTATAACGTCATCCCATATTACGTAATACGTTATAACGTCATACCATACAACGCAATACGTTATAACGTCATCCCATATAACGCAATACGTTATAACGTCGTCCCACATAACGTAATACGTTATAACGTCATCCCATATTACGTAATACGTTATAACGTCATACCATATAACGTAATACGTTATAACGTCATACCATATAACCTATTTCGTTATAACGTCATCCCACATAACGTAGTACGTTATAACGTCATCCCATATTACGCAATACGTTATAATGTCGTCCCACATAACGTAATACGTTATAACGTCATCCCGTATTACGTAATACGTTATAACGTCATCCCATTTAACGAAATACGTTATAACGTCATCCCATATAACGTAATACGTTATAACGTCATATCACATAACGTAATTCGGTATAACGTCATACCGTATAACCTATTACGTTATAACGTCATACCATATAACCTATTACGTTATAACGTCATCCCATGTAACGTAATACGTTATAACGTCATCCCATATGACGTAATACGGTATAACGTCATACCACATAACCTATTTACGTTATAACGTCGTCCCATATAACGTAATACGTTATAACGTCATCCCATATAACGCAATACGTTATAACGTCGTCCCATATGACGTAATACGGTATAACGTCATACCACATAACCTATTTACGTTATAACGTCGTCCCATATAACGTAATACGTTATAACGTCATCCCATATAACGCAATACGTTATAACGTCGTCCCACATAACGTAATACGTTATAACGTCATCCCATATTACGTAATACGTTATAACGTCATCCCATATTACGTAATATGTTATAACGTCATACGATATAACGTAATACGTTATAACGTCATACCACATAACCTATTTCGTTATAACGTCATCCCATATAACGTAATACGTTATAACGTCATACCATATAACGCAATACGTTATAACGTCATCCCATATAACGCAATACGTTATAACGTCGTCCCACATAACGTAATACGTTATAACGTCATCCCATATTACGTAATACGTTATAACGTCATACCATATAACGTAATACGTTATAACGTCATACCATATAACCTATTTCGTTATAACGTCATCCCACATAACGTAATACGTTATAACGTCATCCCATATAACGCAATACGTTATAACGTCATCCCATATAACGCAATACGTTATAACGTCGTCCCACATAACGTAATACGTTATAACGTCATCCCATATTACGTAATACGTTATAACGTCATACCATACAACGCAATACGTTATAACGTCATCCCATATAACGCAATACGTTATAACGTCGTCCCACATAACGTAATACGTTATAACGTCATCCCATATTACGTAATACGTTATAACGTCATACCATATAACGTAATACGTTATAACGTCATACCATATAACCTATTTCGTTATAACGTCATCCCACATAACGTAGTACGTTATAACGTCATCCCATATTACGCAATACGTTATAATGTCGTCCCACATAACGTAATACGTTATAACGTCATCCCATATTACGTAATACGTTATAACGTCATCCCATTTAACGAAATACGTTATAACGTCATCCCATATAACGTAATACGTTATAACGTCATACCACATAACGTAATTCGGTATAACGTCATACCGTATAACCTATTACGTTATAACGTCATACCATATAACCTATTACGTTATAACGTCATCCCATGTAACGTAATACGTTATAACGTCATCCCATATGACGTAATACGGTATAACGTCATACCACATAACCTATTTACGTTATAACGTCGTCCCATATAACGTAATACGTTATAACGTCGTCCCATATAACGTAATACGTTATAACGTCATCCCATATAACGCAATACGTTATAACGTCGTCCCACATAACGTAATACGTTATAACGTCACCCCATATTACGTAATACGTTATAACGTCATCCCATATTACGTAATATGTTATAACGTCATACGATATAACGTAATACGTTATAACGTCATACCACATAACCTATTTCGTTATAACGTCATCCCATATAACGTAATACGTTATAACGTCATACCATATAACGCAATACGTTATAACGTCATCCCATATAACGCAATACGTTATAACGTCGTCCCACATAACGTAATACGTTATAACGTCATCCCATATTACGTAATACGTTATAACGTCATACCATATAACGTAATACGTTATAACGTCATACCATATAACCTATTTCGTTATAACGTCATCCCACATAACGTAATACGTTATAACGTCATCCCATATAACGCAATACGTTATAACGTCATCCCATATAACGCAATACGTTATAACGTCGTCCCACATAACGTAATACGTTATAACGTCATCCCATATTACGTAATACGTTATAACGTCATACCATATAACGTAATACGTTATAACGTCATACCATATAACCTATTTCGTTATAACGTCATCCCACATAACGTAATACGTTATAACGTCATCCCATATAACGCAATACGTTATAACGTCATCCCATATAACGTAATACGGTATAACGTCATACCATATAACCTATCTACATTATAACGTCATGCCATATAACGTAATTAGGTATTACGTGATACCGTATAACCTATTACGTTATAACGTCATACCATATAACCTATTTCGTTATAACGTCATACCATATAACCTATTACGTTATAACGTCATACCGTATAACGCAATACGTTATAACGTCATCCCATATAACGCAATACGTTATAACGTCATCCCATATAACGCAATACGTTATAACGTCGTTCCACATAACGTAATACGTTATAACGTCATCCCATATTACGTAATACGTTATAGCGTCATACCATATAACCTATTTCGTTATAACGTCATCCCGTATAACGTAATACGTTATAACGTCATACCACATAACGTAATTC
Organism: Bombus vancouverensis nearcticus; assembly: GCF_051014615.1. Taxonomy (NCBI): domain Eukaryota; kingdom Metazoa; phylum Arthropoda; class Insecta; order Hymenoptera; family Apidae; genus Bombus; species Bombus vancouverensis. The sequence continues at coordinate 308,651 of NW_027468912.1, forward strand.
GGTATAACGTCATACCATATCACCTATTACGTTATAACGTCATACCATACAACCTATTACGTTATAACGTCATCCCATATAACTTAATACGTTATAACGTCATCCCATATGACGTAATACGGTATAACGTCATACCATATAACCTATTTACGTTATAACGTCATCCCATATAACGTAATACGTTATAACGTCATCCCATATAACGCAATACGTCATAACGTCATGCCACATAACCTATTTCGTTATAACGTCATCCCATATAACGTAATACGTTATAACGTCATACCATATAACGCAATACGTTATAACGTCATCCCATATAACGTAATACGTTATAACGTCGTCCCACATAACGTAATACGTCATAACGTCATCCCATATTACGTAATACGCTATAACGTCATACCATATAACGTAATACGTTATAACGTCATGCCACATAACCTATTTCGTTATAACGTCATCCCATATAACGTAATACGTTATAACGTCATACCATATAACGCAATACGTTATAACGTCATCCCATATAACGCAATACGTTATAACGTCGTCCCACATAACGTAATACGTTATAACGTCATCCCATATTAAGTAATACGTTATAACGTCATACCATATAACGTAATACGTTATAACGTCATACCATATAACCTATTTCGTTATATCGTCATCCCACATAACGGAATACGTTATAACGTCATCCCATATAACGCAATACGTTATAACGTCATCCCATATAACGCAATACGTTATAACGTCATCCCATATAACGCAATACGTTATAACGTCATCCCATATAACGCAATACGTTATAACGTCGTCCCACATAACGTCATACGTTATAACGTCATCCCATATTACGTAATACGTTATAACGTCATACCATATAACGTAATACGGTATAACGTCATACCATATAACCTATTTACGTTATAACGTCATCCCATATAACGTAATACGTTATAACGTCATCCCATATAACGCAATACGTTATAACGTCATCCCATATAACGTAATACGTTATAACGTCATCCCATATAACGTAATACGTTATAACGTCATCCCATATAACGTAATACGTTATAACGTCGTCCCACATAACGTAATACGTTATAACGTCATGCCATATTACGTAATACGTTGTAGCGTCATCCCATATAACGTAATACGTTATAACGTCATGCCATATTACGTAATACGTTATAGCGTCATCCCATATAACGTAATACGGTATAACGTCATACCATATAACCTATTTACGTTATAACGTAATACCATATAACGTAATACGTTATAACGTCATACCATATAACCTATTTACGTTATAACGTCATACCATATAACGTATTACGTTATAACGTCATCCCATATAACGTAATACATTATAACGTCATCCCATATAACGTAATACGTTATAACGTCATCCCATATAACGCAATACGTTATAACGTCATCCCATATAACGCAATACGTTATAACGTCGTCCCACATAACGTCATACGTTATAACGTCATCCCATATTACGTAATACATTATAACGTCATCCCATATAACGTAATACGCTATAACGTCATCCCATATAACGTAGTACGTCATAACGTCATCCCATATTACGTAATACGTTATAACGTCATCATATTTAACGAAATACGTTATAACGTCATCCCATATAACGTAATACGTTATAACGTCATACCACATAACGTAATTCGGTATAACGTCATACCATATAACCTATTACGTTATAACGTCATACCATATAACCTATTACGTTATAACGTCATCCCATATTACGTAATACGTTATAACGTCATACCATATAACGTAATACGTTATAACGTCATACCATATAACCTATTTCGTTATAACGTCATCCCACATAACGTAATACGTTATAACGTTATCCCATATTACGTAATACGTTATAACGTCATCCCATTTAACGAAATACGTTATAACGTCATCCCATATAACGTAATACGTTATAACGTCATACCACATAACGTAATTCGGTATAACGTCATACCATATAACCTTTTACGTTATAACGTCATACCATACAACCTATTACGTTATAACGTCATCCCATATAACTTAATACGTTATAACGTCATCCCATATAACGTAATACGTTATAACGTCATACCACATAACGTAATTCGGTATAACGTCATACCATATAACCTTTTACGTTATAACGTCATACCATACAACCTATTACGTTATAACGTCATCCCATATAACTTAGTACGTTATAACGTCATCCCATATGACGTAATACGGTATAACGTCATACCATATAACGTAATACGTTATAACGTCATACCATATAACCTATTTACGTTATAACGTCATCCCATATAACGTAATACGTTATAACGTCATCCCATATAACGCAATACGTTATAACGTCGCCCCACATAACGTAATACGTTATAACGTCATCCCATATGACGTAATACGGTATAACGTCATACCATATAACGTAATACGTTATAACGTCATACCATATAACCTATTTACGTTATAACGTCATCCCATATAACGTAATACGTTATAACGTCATCCCATATAACGCAATACGTTATAACGTCGTCCCACATAACGTAATACGTTATAACGTCTTCCCATTTAACGAAATACGTTATAACGTCATCCCATATAACGTAATACGTTATAACGTCATACCACATAACGTAATTCGGTATAACGTCATACCATATAACCTTTTACGTTATAACGTCATACCATACAACCTATTACGTTATAACGTCATCCCATATAACTTAATACGTTATAACGTCATCCCATATGACGTAATACGGTATAACGTCATACCATATAACGTAATACGTTATAACGTCATCCCATATTACGTAATACGTTATAACGTCATACCATATAACGTAATACGTTATAACGTCGTCCCACATAACGTAATACGTTATAACGTCATCCCATATTACGTAATACGTTATAACGTCATACCATATAACGTAATACGTTATAACGTCATACCATATAACCTATTTCGTTATAACGTCATCCCACATAACGTAGTACGTCATAACGTCATCCCATATTACGTAATACGTTATAACGTCATCATATTTAACGAAATACGTTATAACGTCATCCCATATAACGTAATACGTTATAACGTCATACCACATAACGTAATTCGGTATAACGTCATACCATATAACCTATTACGTTATAACGTCATACCATATAACCTATTACGTTATAACGTCATCCCATATAACGTAATACGTTATAACGTCATCCCATATGACGTAATACGGTATAACGTCATACCATATAACCTATTTACGTTGTAACGTCATCCCATATAACGTAATACGTTATAACGTCATCCCATATAACGTAATACGTTATAACGTCATCCCATTTAACGAAATACGTTATAACGTCATCCCATATAACGTAATACGTTATAACGTCATACCACATAACGTAATTCGGTATAACGTCATACCATATAACCTTTTACGTTATAACGTCATACCATACAACCTATTACGTTATAACGCCATCCCATATAACTTAATACGTTATAACGTCATCCCATATGACGTAATACGGTATAACGTCATACCATATAACGTAATACGTTATAACGTCATACCATATAACCTATTTACGTTATAACGTCATCCCATATAACGTAATACGTTATAACGTCATCCCATATAACGCAATACGTTATAACGTCGTCCCACATAACGTAATACGTTATAACGTCATCCCATATGACGTAATACGGTATAACGTCATACCATATAACGTAATACGTTATAACGTCATACCATATAACCTATTTACGTTATAACGTCATCCCATATAACGTAATACGTTATAACGTCATCCCATATAACGCAATACGTTATAACGTCGTCCCACATAACGTAATACGTTATAACGTCTTCCCATTTAACGAAATACGTTATAACGTCATCCCATATAACGTAATACGTTATAACGTCATACCACATAACGTAATTCGGTATAACGTCATACCATATAACCTTTTACGTTATAACGTCATACCATACAACCTATTACGTTATAACGTCATCCCATATAACTTAATACGTTATAACGTCATCCCATATGACGTAATACGGTATAACGTCATACCATATAACGTAATACGTTATAACGTCATCCCATATTACGTAATACGTTATAACGTCATACCATATAACGTAATACGTTATAACGTCGTCCCACATAACGTAATACGTTATAACGTCATCCCATATTACGTAATACGTTATAACGTCATACCATATAACGTAATACGTTATAACGTCATACCATATAACCTATTTCGTTATAACGTCATCCCACATAACGTAGTACGTCATAACGTCATCCCATATTACGTAATACGTTATAACGTCATCATATTTAACGAAATACGTTATAACGTCATCCCATATAACGTAATACGTTATAACGTCATACCACATAACGTAATTCGGTATAACGTCATACCATATAACCTATTACGTTATAACGTCATACCATATAACCTATTACGTTATAACGTCATCCCATATAACGTAATACGTTATAACGTCATCCCATATGACGTAATACGGTATAACGTCATACCATATAACCTATTTACGTTGTAACGTCATCCCATATAACGTAATACGTTATAACGTCATCCCATATAACGTAATACGTTATAACGTCATCCCATTTAACGAAATACGTTATAACGTCATCCCATATAACGTAATACGTTATAACGTCATACCACATAACGTAATTCGGTATAACGTCATACCATATAACCTTTTACGTTATAACGTCATACCATACAACCTATTACGTTATAACGCCATCCCATATAACTTAATACGTTATAACGTCATCCCATATGACGTAATACGGTATAACGTCATACCATATAACGTAATACGTTATAACGTCATACCATATAACCTATTTACGTTATAACGTCATCCCATATAACGTAATACGTTATAACGTCATCCCATATAACGCAATACGTTATAACGTCGTCCCACATAACGTAATACGTTATAACGTCATCCCATTTAACGAAATACGTTATAACGTCATCCCATATAACGTAATACGTTATAACGTCATACCACATAACGTAATTCGGTATAACGTCATACCATATAACCTTTTACGTTATAACGTCATACCATACAACCTATTACGTTATAACGTCATCCCATATAACTTAATACGTTATAACGTCATCCCATATGACGTAACACGGTATAACGTCATACCATATAACGTAATACGTTATAACGTCATACCATATAACCTATTTACGTTATAACGTCATCCCATATAACGTAATACGTTATAACGTCATCCCATATAACGCAATACGTTATAACGTCGTCCCACATAACGTAATACGTTATAACGTCATCCCATATTACGTAATACGTTATAACGTCATCCCATATTACGTAATACGTTATAACGTCATACCACATAACCTATTTCGTTATAACGTCATCCCACATAACGTAATACGTTATAACGTCATCCCATATAACGCAATACGTTATAAGGTCATCCCATATAACGCAATACGTTATAACGTCGTCCCACATAACGTAATACGTTATAACGTCATCCCATATTGCGTAATACGTTATAACGTCATCCCATATTACGTAATACGTTATAACGTCATACCATATAACGTAATACGTTATAACGTCATACCATATAACCTATTTCGTTATAACGTCATCCCACATAACGTAATACGTTATAACGTCATCCCATATAACGCAATACGTTATAACGTCATCCCATATAACGCAATACGTTATAACGTCGTCCCACATAACGTAATACGTTATAACGTCATCCCATATTACGTAATACGTTATAACGTCATACCATTCAACGCAATACGTTATAACGTCATCCCATATAACGCAATACGTTATAACGTCGTCCCACATAACGTAATACGTTATAACGTCATCCCATATTACGTAATACGTTATAACGTCATACCATATAACGTAATACGTTATAACGTCATACCATATAACCTATTTCGTTATAACGTCATCCCACATAACGTAATACGTTATAACGTCATCCCATATAACGCAATACGTTATAACGTCATCCCATATAACGCAATACGTTATAACGTCGTCCCACATAACGTAATACGTTATAACGTCATACCATATAACCTATTTCGTTATAACGTCATCCCACATAACGTAATACGTTATAACGTCATCCCATATAACGCAATACGTTATAACGTCATCCCATATAACGTAATACGGTATAACGTCATACCATATAACCTATCTACGTTATAACGACATGCCATATAACGTAATTAGGTATTACGTGATACCGTATAACCTATTACGTTATAACGTCATACCATATAACCTATTTCGTTATAACGTCATACCATATAACCTATTACGTTATAACGTCATACCGTATAACGCAATACGTTATAACGTCATCCCATATAACGCAATACGTTATAACGTCATCCCATATAACGCAATACGTTATAACGTCGTTCCACATAACGTAATACGTTATAACGTCATCCCATATTACGTAATACGTTATAGCGTCATACCATATAACCTATTTCGTTATAACGTCATCCCATATAACGTAATACGTTATAACGTCATACCACATAACGTAATTCGGTATAACGTCATACCATATCACCTATTACGTTATAACGTCATACCATACAACCTATTACGTTATAACGTCATCCCATATAACTTAATACGTTATAACGTCATCCCATATGACGTAATACGGTATAACGTCATACCATATAACCTATTTACGTTATAACGTCATCCCATATAACGTAATACGTTATAACGTCATCCCATATAACGCAATACGTTATAACGTCATGCCACATAACCTATTTCGTTATAACGTCATCCCATATAACGTAATACGTTATAACGTCATACCATATAACGCAATACGTTATAACGTCATCCCATATAACGTAATACGTTATAACGTCGTCCCACATAACGTAATACGTCATAACGTCATCCCATATTACGTAATACGCTATAACGTCATACCATATAACGTAATACGTTATAACGTCATGCCACATAACCTATTTCGTTATAACGTCATCCCATATAACGTAATACGTTATAACGTCATACCATATAACGCAATACGTTATAACGTCATCCCATATAACGCAATACGTTATAACGTCGTCCCACATAACGTAATACGTTATAACGTCATCCCATATTACGTAATGCGTTATAACGTCATACCATATAACGTAATACGTTATAACGTCATACCATATAACCTATTTCGTTATATCGTCATCCCACATAACGGAATACGTTATAACGTCATCCCATATAACGCAATACGTTATAACGTCATCCCATATAACGCAATACGTTATAACGTCCTCCCACATAACGTCATACGTTATAACGTCATCCCATATTACGTAATACGTTATAACGTCATACCATATAACGTAATACGTTATAACGTCATACCATATAACCTATTTCGTTATAACGTCATCCCACATAACGTAATACGTTATAACGTCATCCCATATTACGTAATACGTTATAACGTCATCCCATTTAACGAAATACGTTATAACGTCATCCCATATAACGTAATACGTTATAACGTCATACCACATAACGTAATTCGGTATAACGTCATACCATATAACCTATTACGTTATAACATCATCCCATATAACTTAATACGTTATAACGTCATCCCATATGACGTAATACGGTATAACGTCATACCATATAACCTATTTACGTTATAACGTCATCCCATATAACGTAATACGTTATAACGTCATCCCATATAACGCAATACGTTATAACGTCATCCCATATAACGTAATACGTTATCACGTTATCCCATATAACGTAATACGTTATAACGTCATCCCATATAACGTAATACGTTATAACGTCGTCCCACATAACGTAATACGTTATAACGTCATGCCATATTACGTAATACGTTGTAGCGTCATCCCATATAACGTAATACGTTATAACGTCATGCCATATTACGTAATACGTTATAGCGTCATCCCATATAACGTAATACGGTATAACGTCATACCATATAACCTATTTACGTTATAACGTAATACCATATAACGTAATACGTTATAACGTCATACCATATAACCTATTTACGTTATAACGTCATACCATATAACGTATTACGTTATAACGTCATCCCATATAACGTAATACATTATAACGTCATCCCATATAACGTAATACGTTATAACGTCATCCCATATTACGTAATACGTTATAACGTCATCCCATATTACGTAATACGTTATAACGTCATACCATACAACCTATTACGTTATAACGCCATCCCATATAACTTAATACGTTATAACGTCATCCCATATGACGTAATACGGTATAACGTCATACCATATAACGTAATACGTTATAACGTCATACCATATAACCTATTTACGTTATAACGTCATCCCATATAACGTAATACGTTATAACGTCATCCCATATAACGCAATACGTTATAACGTCGTCCCACATAACGTAATACGTTATAACGTCATCCCATTTAACGAAATACGTTATAACGTCATCCCATATAACGTAATACGTTATAACGTCATACCACATAACGTAATTCGGTATAACGTCATACCATATAACCTTTTACGTTATAACGTCATACCATACAACCTATTACGTTATAACGTCATCCCATATAACTTAATACGTTATAACGTCATCCCATATGACGTAACACGGTATAACGTCATACCATATAACGTAATACGTTATAACGTCATACCATATAACCTATTTACGTTATAACGTCATCCCATATAACGTAATACGTTATAACGTCATAACATATAACGCAATACGTTATAACGTCGTCCCACATAACGTAATACGTTATAACGTCATCCCATATTACGTAATACGTTATAACGTCATCCCATATTACGTAATACGTTATAACGTCATACCACATAACCTATTTCGTTATAACGTCATCCCACATAACGTAATACGTTATAACGTCATCCCATATAACGCAATACGTTATAAGGTCATCCCATATAACGCAATACGTTATAACGTCGTCCCACATAACGTAATACGTTATAACGTCATCCCATATTGCGTAATACGTTATAACGTCATCCCATATTACGTAATACGTTATAACGTCATACCATATAACGTAATACGTTATAACGTCATACCATATAACCTATTTCGTTATAACGTCATCCCACATAACGTAATACGTTATAACGTCATCCCATATAACGCAATACGTTATAACGTCATCCCATATAACGCAATACGTTATAACGTCGTCCCACATAACGTAATACGTTATAACGTCATCCCATATTACGTAATACGTTATAACGTCATACCATACAACGCAATACGTTATAACGTCATCCCATATAACGCAATACGTTATAACGTCGTCCCACATAACGTAATACGTTATAACGTCATCCCATATTACGTAATACGTTATAACGTCATACCATATAACGTAATACGTTATAACGTCATACCATATAACCTATTTCGTTATAACGTCATCCCACATAACGTAATACGTTATAACGTCATCCCATATAACGCAATACGTTATAACGTCATCCCATATAACGCAATACGTTATAACGTCGTCCCACATAACGTAATACGTTATAACGTCATACCATATAACCTATTTCGTTATAACGTCATCCCACATAACGTAATACGTTATAACGTCATCCCATATAACGCAATACGTTATAACGTCATCCCATATAACGTAATACGGTATAACGTCATACCATATAACCTATCTACGTTATAACGACATGCCATATAACGTAATTAGGTATTACGTGATACCGTATAACCTATTACGTTATAACGTCATACCATATAACCTATTTCGTTATAACGTCATACCATATAACCTATTACGTTATAACGTCATACCGTATAACGCAATACGTTATAACGTCATCCCATATAACGCAATACGTTATAACGTCATCCCATATAACGCAATACGTTATAACGTCGTTCCACATAACGTAATACGTTATAACGTCATCCCATATTACGTAATACGTTATAGCGTCATACCATATAACCTATTTCGTTATAACGTCATCCCATATAACGTAATACGTTATAACGTCATACCACATAACGTAATTCGGTATAACGTCATACCATATCACCTATTACGTTATAACGTCATACCATACAACCTATTACGTTATAACGTCATCCCATATAACTTAATACGTTATAACGTCATCCCATATGACGTAATACGGTATAACGTCATACCATATAACCTATTTACGTTATAACGTCATCCCATATAACGTAATACGTTATAACGTCATCCCATATAACGCAATACGTTATAACGTCATGCCACATAACCTATTTCGTTATAACGTCATCCCATATAACGTAATACGTTATAACGTCATACCATATAACGCAATACGTTATAACGTCATCCCATATAACGTAATACGTTATAACGTCGTCCCACATAACGTAATACGTCATAACGTCATCCCATATTACGTAATACGCTATAACGTCATACCATATAACGTAATACGTTATAACGTCATGCCACATAACCTATTTCGTTATAACGTCATCCCATATAACGTAATACGTTATAACGTCATACCATATAACGCAATACGTTATAACGTCATCCCATATAACGCAATACGTTATAACGTCGTCCCACATAACGTAATACGTTATAACGTCATCCCATATTACGTAATACGTTACAACGTCATACCATATAACGTAATACGTTATAACGTCATACCATGTAACCTATTTCGTTATATCGTCATCCCACATAACGGAATACGTTATAACGTCATCCCATATAACGCAATACGTTATAACGTCATCCCATATAACGCAATACGTTATAACGTCCTCCCACATAACGTCATACGTTATAACGTCATCCCATATTACGTAATACGTTATAACGTCATACCATATAACGTAATACGTTATAACGTCATACCATATAACCTATTTCGTTATAACGTCATCCCACATAACGTAATACGTTATAACGTCATCCCATATTACGTAATACGTTATAACGTCATCCCATTTAACGAAATACGTTATAACGTCATCCCATATAACGTAATACGTTATAACGTCATACCACATAACGTAATTCGGTATAACGTCATACCATATAACCTATTACGTTATAACGTCATCCCATATAACTTAATACGTTATAACGTCATCCCATATGACGTAATACGGTATAACGTCATACCATATAACCTATTTACGTTATAACGTCATCCCATATAACGTAATACGTTATAACGTCATCCCATATAACGCAATACGTTATAACGTCATCCCATATAACGCAATACGTTATAACGTCGTCCCACATAACGTAATACGTTATAACGTCATACCATATAACCTATTTCGTTATAACGTCATCCCACATAACGTAATACGTTATAACGTCATCCCATATAACGCAATACGTTATAACGTCATCCCATATAACGTAATACGGTATAACGTCATACCATATAACCTATCTACGTTATAACGACATGCCATATAACGTAATTAGGTATTACGTGATACCGTATAACCTATTACGTTATAACGTCATACCATATAACCTATTTCGTTATAACGTCATACCATATAACCTATTACGTTATAACGTCATACCGTATAACGCAATACGTTATAACGTCATCCCATATAACGCAATACGTTATAACGTCATCCCATATAACGCAATACGTTATAACGTCGTTCCACATAACGTAATACGTTATAACGTCATCCCATATTACGTAATACGTTATAGCGTCATACCATATAACCTATTTCGTTATAACGTCATCCCATATAACGTAATACGTTATAACGTCATACCACATAACGTAATTCGGTATAACGTCATACCATATCACCTATTACGTTATAACGTCATACCATACAACCTATTACGTTATAACGTCATCCCATATAACTTAATACGTTATAACGTCATCCCATATGACGTAATACGGTATAACGTCATACCATATAACCTATTTACGTTATAACGTCATCCCATATAACGTAATACGTTATAACGTCATCCCATATAACGCAATACGTTATAACGTCATGCCACATAACCTATTTCGTTATAACGTCATCCCATATAACGTAATACGTTATAACGTCATACCATATAACGCAATACGTTATAACGTCATCCCATATAACGTAATACGTTATAACGTCGTCCCACATAACGTAATACGTCATAACGTCATCCCATATTACGTAATACGCTATAACGTCATACCATATAACGTAATACGTTATAACGTCATGCCACATAACCTATTTCGTTATAACGTCATCCCATATAACGTAATACGTTATAACGTCATACCATATAACGCAATACGTTATAACGTCATCCCATATAACGCAATACGTTATAACGTCGTCCCACATAACGTAATACGTTATAACGTCATCCCATATTACGTAATACGTTACAACGTCATACCATATAACGTAATACGTTATAACGTCATACCATGTAACCTATTTCGTTATATCGTCATCCCACATAACGGAATACGTTATAACGTCATCCCATATAACGCAATACGTTATAACGTCATCCCATATAACGCAATACGTTATAACGTCCTCCCACATAACGTCATACGTTATAACGTCATCCCATATTACGTAATACGTTATAACGTCATACCATATAACGTAATACGTTATAACGTCATACCATATAACCTATTTCGTTATAACGTCATCCCACATAACGTAATACGTTATAACGTCATCCCATATTACGTAATACGTTATAACGTCATCCCATTTAACGAAATACGTTATAACGTCATCCCATATAACGTAATACGTTATAACGTCATACCACATAACGTAATTCGGTATAACGTCATACCATATAACCTATTACGTTATAACGTCATCCCATATAACTTAATACGTTATAACGTCATCCCATATGACGTAATACGGTATAACGTCATACCATATAACCTATTTACGTTATAACGTCATCCCATATAACGTAATACGTTATAACGTCATCCCATATAACGCAATACGTTATAACGTCATCCCATATAACGCAATACGTTATAACGTCGTCCCACATAACGTAATACGTTATAACGTCATACCATATAACCTATTTCGTTATAACGTCATCCCACATAACGTAATACGTTATAACGTCATCCCATATAACGCAATACGTTATAACGTCATCCCATATAACGTAATACGGTATAACGTCATACCATATAACCTATCTACGTTATAACGACATGCCATATAACGTAATTAGGTATTACGTGATACCGTATAACCTATTACGTTATAACGTCATACCATATAACCTATTTCGTTATAACGTCATACCATATAACCTATTACGTTATAACGTCATACCGTATAACGCAATACGTTATAACGTCATCCCATATAACGCAATACGTTATAACGTCATCCCATATAACGCAATACGTTATAACGTCGTTCCACATAACGTAATACGTTATAACGTCATCCCATATTACGTAATACGTTATAGCGTCATACCATATAACCTATTTCGTTATAACGTCATCCCATATAACGTAATACGTTATAACGTCATACCACATAACGTAATTCGGTATAACGTCATACCATATCACCTATTACGTTATAACGTCATACCATACAACCTATTACGTTATAACGTCATCCCATATAACTTAATACGTTATAACGTCATCCCATATGACGTAATACGGTATAACGTCATACCATATAACCTATTTACGTTATAACGTCATCCCATATAACGTAATACGTTATAACGTCATCCCATATAACGCAATACGTTATAACGTCATGCCACATAACCTATTTCGTTATAACGTCATCCCATATAACGTAATACGTTATAACGTCATACCATATAACGCAATACGTTATAACGTCATCCCATATAACGTAATACGTTATAACGTCGTCCCACATAACGTAATACGTCATAACGTCATCCCATATTACGTAATACGCTATAACGTCATACCATATAACGCAATACGTTATAACGTCATGCCACATAACCTATTTCGTTATAACGTCATCCCATATAACGTAATACGTTATAACGTCATACCATATAACGCAATACGTTATAACGTCATCCCATATAACGTAATACGTTATAACGTCGTCCCACATAACGTAATACGTCATAACGTCATCCCATATTACGTAATACGCTATAACGTCATACCATATAACGTAATACGTTATAACGTCATGCCACATAACCTATTTCGTTATAACGTCATCCCATATAACGTAATACGTTATAACGTCATACCATATAACGCAATACGTTATAACGTCATCCCATATAACGCAATACGTTATAACGTCGTCCCACATAACGTAATACGTTATAACGTCATCCCATATTACGTAATACGTTACAACGTCATACCATATAACGTAATACGTTATAACGTCATACCATGTAACCTATTTCGTTATATCGTCATCCCACATAACGGAATACGTTATAACGTCATCCCATATAACGCAATACGTTATAACGTCATCCCATATAACGCAATACGTTATAACGTCCTCCCACATAACGTCATACGTTATAACGTCATCCCATATTACGTAATACGTTATAACGTCATACCATATAACGTAATACGTTATAACGTCATACCATATAACCTATTTCGTTATAACGTCATCCCACATAACGTAATACGTTATAACGTCATCCCATATTACGTAATACGTTATAACGTCATCCCATTTAACGAAATACGTTATAACGTCATCCCATATAACGTAATACGTTATAACGTCATACCACATAACGTAATTCGGTATAACGTCATACCATATAACCTATTACGTTATAACGTCATCCCATATAACTTAATACGTTATAACGTCATCCCATATGACGTAATACGGTATAACGTCATACCATATAACCTATTTACGTTATAACGTCATCCCATATAACGTAATACGTTATAACGTCATCCCATATAACGCAATACGTTATAACGTCATCCCATATAACGTAATACGTTATAACGTCGTCCCACATAACGTAATACGTTATAACGTCATACCATATAACCTATTTCGTTATAACGTCATCCCACATAACGTAATACGTTATAACGTCATCCCATATAACGCAATACGTTATAACGTCATCCCATATAACGTAATACGGTATAACGTCATACCATATAACCTATCTACGTTATAACGACATGCCATATAACGTAATTAGGTATTACGTGATACCGTATAACCTATTACGTTATAACGTCATACCATATAACCTATTTCGTTATAACGTCATACCATATAACCTATTACGTTATAACGTCATACCGTATAACGCAATACGTTATAACGTCATCCCATATAACGCAATACGTTATAACGTCATCCCATATAACGCAATACGTTATAACGTCGTTCCACATAACGTAATACGTTATAACGTCATCCCATATTACGTAATACGTTATAGCGTCATACCATATAACCTATTTCGTTATAACGTCATCCCATATAACGTAATACGTTATAACGTCATACCACATAACGTAATTCGGTATAACGTCATACCATATAACGTAATACGTTATAACGTCGTCCCACATAACGTAATACGTCATAACGTCATCCCATATTACGTAATACGCTATAACGTCATACCATATAACGTAATACGTTATAACGTCATGCCACATAACCTATTTCGTTATAACGTCATCCCATATAACGTAATACGTTATAACGTCATACCATATAACGCAATACGTTATAACGTCATCCCATATAACGCAATACGTTATAACGTCGTCCCACATAACGTAATACGTTATAACGTCATCCCATATTACGTAATACGTTACAACGTCATACCATATAACGTAATACGTTATAACGTCATACCATGTAACCTATTTCGTTATATCGTCATCCCACATAACGGAATACGTTATAACGTCATCCCATATAACGCAATACGTTATAACGTCATCCCATATAACGCAATACGTTATAACGTCCTCCCACATAACGTCATACGTTATAACGTCATCCCATATTACGTAATACGTTATAACGTCATACCATATAACGTAATACGTTATAACGTCATACCATATAACCTATTTCGTTATAACGTCATCCCACATAACGTAATACGTTATAACGTCATCCCATATTACGTAATACGTTATAACGTCATCCCATTTAACGAAATACGTTATAACGTCATCCCATATAACGTAATACGTTATAACGTCATACCACATAACGTAATTCGGTATAACGTCATACCATATAACCTATTACGTTATAACGTCATCCCATATAACTTAATACGTTATAACGTCATCCCATATGACGTAATACGGTATAACGTCATACCATATAACCTATTTACGTTATAACGTCATCCCATATAACGTAATACGTTATAACGTCATCCCATATAACGCAATACGTTATAACGTCATCCCATATAACGCAATACGTTATAACGTCGTCCCACATAACGTAATACGTTATAACGTCATACCATATAACCTATTTCGTTATAACGTCATCCCACATAACGTAATACGTTATAACGTCATCCCATATAACGCAATACGTTATAACGTCATCCCATATAACGTAATACGGTATAACGTCATACCATATAACCTATCTACGTTATAACGACATGCC
Source organism: Bombus vancouverensis nearcticus (assembly GCF_051014615.1). Lineage (NCBI taxonomy): Eukaryota > Metazoa > Arthropoda > Insecta > Hymenoptera > Apidae > Bombus > Bombus vancouverensis. The sequence continues at coordinate 325,618 of NW_027468912.1, forward strand.
ATATAACGTAATTAGGTATTACGTGATACCGTATAACCTATTACGTTATAACGTCATACCATATAACCTATTTCGTTATAACGTCATACCATATAACCTATTACGTTATAACGTCATACCGTATAACGCAATACGTTATAACGTCATCCCATATAACGCAATACGTTATAACGTCATCCCATATAACGCAATACGTTATAACGTCGTTCCACATAACGTAATACGTTATAACGTCATCCCATATTACGTAATACGTTATAGCGTCATACCATATAACCTATTTCGTTATAACGTCATCCCATATAACGTAATACGTTATAACGTCATACCACATAACGTAATTCGGTATAACGTCATACCATATCACCTATTACGTTATAACGTCATACCATACAACCTATTACGTTATAACGTCATCCCATATAACTTAATACGTTATAACGTCATCCCATATGACGTAATACGGTATAACGTCATACCATATAACCTATTTACGTTATAACGTCATCCCATATAACGTAATACGTTATAACGTCATCCCATATAACGCAATACGTTATAACGTCATGCCACATAACCTATTTCGTTATAACGTCATCCCATATAACGTAATACGTTATAACGTCATACCATATAACGCAATACGTTATAACGTCATCCCATATAACGTAATACGTTATAACGTCGTCCCACATAACGTAATACGTCATAACGTCATCCCATATTACGTAATACGCTATAACGTCATACCATATAACGCAATACGTTATAACGTCATGCCACATAACCTATTTCGTTATAACGTCATCCCATATAACGTAATACGTTATAACGTCATACCATATAACGCAATACGTTATAACGTCATCCCATATAACGTAATACGTTATAACGTCGTCCCACATAACGTAATACGTCATAACGTCATCCCATATTACGTAATACGCTATAACGTCATACCATATAACGTAATACGTTATAACGTCATGCCACATAACCTATTTCGTTATAACGTCATCCCATATAACGTAATACGTTATAACGTCATACCATATAACGCAATACGTTATAACGTCATCCCATATAACGCAATACGTTATAACGTCGTCCCACATAACGTAATACGTTATAACGTCATCCCATATTACGTAATACGTTACAACGTCATACCATATAACGTAATACGTTATAACGTCATACCATGTAACCTATTTCGTTATATCGTCATCCCACATAACGGAATACGTTATAACGTCATCCCATATAACGCAATACGTTATAACGTCATCCCATATAACGCAATACGTTATAACGTCCTCCCACATAACGTCATACGTTATAACGTCATCCCATATTACGTAATACGTTATAACGTCATACCATATAACGTAATACGTTATAACGTCATACCATATAACCTATTTCGTTATAACGTCATCCCACATAACGTAATACGTTATAACGTCATCCCATATTACGTAATACGTTATAACGTCATCCCATTTAACGAAATACGTTATAACGTCATCCCATATAACGTAATACGTTATAACGTCATACCACATAACGTAATTCGGTATAACGTCATACCATATAACCTATTACGTTATAACGTCATCCCATATAACTTAATACGTTATAACGTCATCCCATATGACGTAATACGGTATAACGTCATACCATATAACCTATTTACGTTATAACGTCATCCCATATAACGTAATACGTTATAACGTCATCCCATATAACGCAATACGTTATAACGTCATCCCATATAACGTAATACGTTATCACGTCATCCCATATAACGTAATACGTTATAACGTCATCCCATATAACGTAATACGTTATAACGTCGTCCCACATAACGTAATACGTTATAACGTCATGCCATATTACGTAATACGTTGTAGCGTCATCCCATATAACGTAATACGTTATAACGTCATGCCATATTACGTAATACGTTATAGCGTCATCCCATATAACGTAATACGTTATAACGTCATACCACATAACGTAATTCGGTATAACGTCATACCATATAACCTTTTACGTTATAACGTCATACCATACAACCTATTACGTTATAACGCCATCCCATATAACTTAATACGTTATAACGTCATCCCATATGACGTAATACGGTATAACGTCATACCATATAACGTAATACGTTATAACGTCATACCATATAACCTATTTACGTTATAACGTCATCCCATATAACGTAATACGTTATAACGTCATCCCATATAACGCAATACGTTATAACGTCGTCCCACATAACGTAATACGTTATAACGTCATCCCATTTAACGAAATACGTTATAACGTCATCCCATATAACGTAATACGTTATAACGTCATACCACATAACGTAATTCGGTATAACGTCATACCATATAACCTTTTACGTTATAACGTCATACCATACAACCTATTACGTTATAACGTCATCCCATATAACTTAATACGTTATAACGTCATCCCATATGACGTAACACGGTATAACGTCATACCATATAACGTAATACGTTATAACGTCATACCATATAACCTATTTACGTTATAACGTCATCCCATATAACGTAATACGTTATAACGTCATCCCATATAACGCAATACGTTATAACGTCGTCCCACATAACGTAATACGTTATAACGTCATCCCATATTACGTAATACGTTATAACGTCATCCCATATTACGTAATACGTTATAACGTCATACCACATAACCTATTTCGTTATAACGTCATCCCACATAACGTAATACGTTATAACGTCATCCCATATAACGCAATACGTTATAACGTCATCCCATATAACGCAATACGTTATAACGTCGTCCCACATAACGTAATACGTTATAACGTCATCCCATATTGCGTAATACGTTATAACGTCATACCATATAACGTAATACGTTATAACGTCATACCATATAACCTATTTCGTCATAACGTCATCCCACATAACGTAATACGTTATAACGTCATCCCATATTACGTAATACGTTATAACGTCATACCATATAACGTAATACGTTATAACGTCGTCCCACATAACGTAATACGTTATAACGTCATCCCATATTACGTAATACGTTATAACGTCATACCATATAACGTAATACGTTATAACGTCATACCATATAACCTATTTCGTTATAACGTCATCCCATATAACGCAATACGTTATAACGTCGTCCCACATAACGTAATACGTTATAACGTCATCCCATTTAACGAAATACGTTATAACGTCATCCCATATAACGTAATACGTTATAACGTCATACCACATAACGTAATTCGGTATAACGTCATACCATATAACCTTTTACGTTATAACGTCATACCATACAACCTATTACGTTATAACGTCATCCCATATAACTTAATACGTTATAACGTCATCCCATATGACGTAACACGGTATAACGTCATACCATATAACGTAATACGTTATAACGTCATACCATATAACCTATTTACGTTATAACGTCATCCCATATAACGTAATACGTTATAACGTCATCCCATATAACGCAATACGTTATAACGTCGTCCCACATAACGTAATACGTTATAACGTCATCCCATATTACGTAATACGTTATAACGTCATCCCATATTACGTAATACGTTATAACGTCATACCACATAACCTATTTCGTTATAACGTCATCCCACATAACGTAATACGTTATAACGTCATCCCATATAACGCAATACGTTATAACGTCATCCCATATAACGCAATACGTTATAACGTCGTCCCACATAACGTAATACGTTATAACGTCATCCCATATTGCGTAATACGTTATAACGTCATCCCATATTACGTAATACGTTATAACGTCATACCATATAACGTAATACGTTATAACGTCATACCATATAACCTATTTCGTTATAACGTCATCCCACATAACGTAATACGTTATAACGTCATCCCATATAACGCAATACGTTATAACGTCATCCCATATAACGCAATACGTTATAACGTCGTCCCACATAACGTAATACGTTATAACGTCATCCCATATTACGTAATACGTTATAACGTCATACCATACAACGCAATACGTTATAACGTCATCCCATATAACGCAATACGTTATAACGTCGTCCCACATAACGTAATACGTTATAACGTCATCCCATATTACGTAATACGTTATAACGTCATACCATATAACGTAATACGTTATAACGTCATACCATATAACCTATTTCGTTATAACGTCATCCCACATAACGTAATACGTTATAACGTCATCCCATATAACGCAATACGTTATAACGTCATCCCATATAACGCAATACGATATAACGTCGTCCCACATAACGTAATACGTTATAACGTCATACCATATAACCTATTTCGTTATAACGTCATCCCACATAACGTAATACGTTATAACGTCATCCCATATAACGCAATACGTTATAACGTCATCCCATATAACGTAATACGGTATAACGTCATACCATATAACCTATCTACGTTATAACGTCATGCCATATAACGTAATTAGGTATTACGTGATACCGTATAACCTATTACGTTATAACGTTATACCATATAACCTATTTCGTTATAACGTCATACCATATAACCTATTACGTTATAACGTCATACCGTATAACGCAATACGTTATAACGTCATCCCATATAACGCAATACGTTATAACGTCATCCCATATAACGCAATACGTTATAACGTCGTTCCACATAACGTAATACGTTATAACGTCATCCCATATTACGTAATACGTTATAGCGTCATACCATATAACCTATTTCGTTATAACGTCATCCCATATAACGTAATACGTTATAACGTCATACCACATAACGTAATTCGGTATAACGTCATACCACATCACCTATCACGTTATAACGTCATCCCATATAACGTAATACGTTATAACGTCATCCCATATAACGCAATACGTTATAACGTCATGCCACATAACCTATTTCGTTATAACGTCATCCCATAGAACGTAATACGTTATAACGTCATACCATATAACGTAATACGTTATAACGTCATACCATATAACCTATTTCGTTATAACGTCATCCCACATAACGTAATACGTTATAACGTCATCCCATATAACGCAATACGTTATAACGTCATCCCATATAACGCAATACGTTATAACGTCGTCCCACATAACGTAATACGTTATAACGTCATACCATATAACCTATTTCGTTATAACGTCATCCCACATAACGTAATACGTTATAACGTCATCCCATATAACGCAATACGTTATAACGTCATCCCATATAACGCAATACGTTATAACGTCGTTCCACATAACGTAATACGTTATAACGTCATCCCATATTACGTAATACGTTATAGCGTCATACCATACAACCTATTACGTTATAACGTCATCCCATATAACTTAATACGTTATAACGTCATCCCATATGACGTAATACGGTATAACGTCATACCATATAACCTATTTACGTTATAACGTCATCCCATATAACGTAATACGTTATAACGTCATCCCATATAACGCAATACGTTATAACGTCATGCCACATAACCTATTTCGTTATAACGTCATCCCATAGAACGTAATACGTTATAACGTCATACCATATAACGCAATACGTTATAACGTCATCCCATATAACGTAATACGTTATAACGTCGTCCCACATAACGTAATACGTCATAACGTCATCCCATATTACGTAATACGCTATAACGTCATACCATATAACGTAATACGTTATAACGTCATGCCACATAACCTATTTCGTTATAACGTCATCCCATATAACGTAATACGTTATAACGTCATACCATATAACGCAATACGTTATAACGTCATCCCATATAACGCAATACGTTATAACGTCGTCCCACATAACGTAATACGTTATAACGTCATCCCATATTACGTAATACGTTATAACGTCATACCATATAACGTAATACGTTATAACGTCATACCATATAACCTATTTCGTTATATCGTCATCCCACATAACGGAATACGTTATAACGTCATCCCATATAACGCAATACGTTATAACGTCATCCCATATAACGCAATACGTTATAACGTCCTCCCACATAACGTCATACGTTATAACGTCATCCCATATTACGTAATACGTTATAACGTCATACCATATAACGTAATACGTTATAACGTCATACCATATAACCTATTTCGTTATAACGTCATCCCACATAACGTAATACGTTATAACGTCATCCCATATTACGTAATACGTTATAACGTCATCCCATTTAACGAAATACGTTATAACGTCATCCCATATAACGTAATACGTTATAACGTCATACCACATAACGTAATTCGGTATAACGTCATACCATATAACCTATTACGTTATAACGTCATCCCATATAACTTAATACGTTATAACGTCATCCCATATGACGTAATACGGTATAACGTCATACCATATAACCTATTTACGTTATAACGTCATCCCATATAACGTAATACGTTATAACGTCATCCCATATAACGCAATACGTTATAACGTCATCCCATATAACGTAATACGTTATCACGTCATCCCATATAACGTAATACGTTATAACGTCATCCCATATAACGTAATACGTTATAACGTCGTCCCACATAACGTAATACGTTATAACGTCATGCCATATTACGTAATACGTTGTAGCGTCATCCCATATAACGTAATACGTTATAACGTCATGCCATATTACGTAATACGTTATAGCGTCATCCCATATAACGTAATACGGTATAACGTCATACCATATAACCTATTTACGTTATAACGTAATACCATATAACGTAATACGTTATAACGTCATACCATATAACCTATTTACGTTATAACGTCATACCATATAACGTATTACGTTATAACGTCATCCCATATAACGTAATACATTATAACGTCATCCCATATAACGTAATACGTTATAACGTCATCCCATATAACGCAATACGTTATAACGTCATCCCATATAACGCAATACGTTATAACGTCGTCCCACATAACGTCATACGTTATAACGTCATCCCATATTACGTAATACATTATAACGTCATCCCATATAACGTAATACGCTATAACGTCATCCCATATAACGCAATACGTTATAACGTCGTCCCACGTAACGTAATACGTTATAACGTCATGCCATATTACGTAATACGTTATAGCGTCATCCCATATAACGTAATACGGTATAACGTCATACCATATAACCTATTTACGTTATAACGTAATACCATATAACGTAATACGTTATAACGTCATACCATATAACCTATTTACGTTATAACGTCATACCATATAACGTATTACGCTATAAGGTCATCCCATACAACGTAGTACATTATAACGTCATCCCATATAACGTAATACGTTATAACGTCATCCCATATAACGTAATACGTTATAACGTCATCCCATATAACGCAATACGTTATGACGTCGCCCCACATAACGTAGTACGTTATAACGTCATCCCATATTACGTAATACGTTATAACGTCATACCATATAACGTAATACGTTATAACGTCATACCATATAACCTATTTCGTTATAACGTCATCCCACATAACGTAATACGTTATAACGTTATCCCATATTACGTAATACGTTATAACGTCATCCCATTTAACGAAATACGTTATAACGTCATCCCATATAACGTAATACGTTATAACGTCATACCACATAACGTAATTCGGTATAACGTCATACCATATAACCTTTTACGTTATAACGTCATACCATACAACCTATTACGTTATAACGTCATCCCATATAACTTAATACGTTATAACGTCATCCCATATAACGTAATACGTTATAACGTCATACCACATAACGTAATTCGGTATAACGTCATACCATATAACCTTTTACGTTATAACGTCATACCATACAACCTATTAGGTTATAACGTCATCCCATATAACTTAATACGTTATAACGTCATCCCATATGACGTAATACGGTATAACGTCATACCATATAACGTAATACGTTATAACGTCATACCATATAACCTATTTACGTTATAACGTCATCCCATATAACGTAATACGTTATAACGTCATCCCATATAACGCAATACGTTATAACGTCGTCCCACATAACGTAATACGTTATAACGTCATCCCATATGACGTAATACGGTATAACGTCATACCATATAACGTAATACGTTATAACGTCATACCATATAACCTATTTACGTTATAACGTCATCCCATATAACGTAATACGTTATAACGTCATCCCATATAACGCAATACGTTATAACGTCGTCCCACATAACGTAATACGTTATAACGTCTTCCCATTTAACGAAATACGTTATAACGTCATCCCATATAACGTAATACGTTATAACGTCATACCACATAACGTAATTCGGTATAACGTCATACCATATAACCTATTACGTTATAACGTCATACCATATAACCTATTACGTTATAACGTCATCCCATATAACGTAATACGTTATAACGTCATCCCATATGACGTAATACGGTATAACGTCATACCATATAACCTATTTACGTTGTAACGTCATCCCATATAACGTAATACGTTATAACGTCATCCCATATAACGTAATACGTTATAACGTCATCCCATTTAACGAAATACGTTATAACGTCATCCCATATAACGTAATACGTTATAACGTCATACCACATAACGTAATTCGGTATAACGTCATACCATATAACCTTTTACGTTATAACGTCATACCATACAACCTTTTACGTTATAACGCCATCCCATATAACTTAATACGTTATAACGTCATCCCATATGACGTAATACGGTATAACGTCATACCATATAACGTAATACGTTATAACGTCATACCATATAACCTATTTACGTTATAACGTCATCCCATATAACGTAATACGTTATAACGTCATCCCATATAACGCAATACGTTATAACGTCGTCCCACATAACGTAATACGTTATAACGTCATCCCATTTAACGAAATACGTTATAACGTCATCCCATATAACGTAATACGTTATAACGTCATACCACATAACGTAATTCGGTATAACGTCATACCATATAACCTTTTACGTTATAACGTCATACCATACAACCTATTACGTTATAACGTCATCCCATATAACTTAATACGTTATAACGTCATCCCATATGACGTAACACGGTATAACGTCATACCATATAACGTAATACGTTATAACGTCATACCATATAACCTATTTACGTTATAACGTCATCCCATATAACGTAATACGTTATAACGTCATCCCATATAACGCAATACGTTATAACGTCGTCCCACATAACGTAATACGTTATAACGTCATCCCATATTACGTAATACGTTATAACGTCATCCCATATTACGTAATACGTTATAACGTCATACCACATAACCTATTTCGTTATAACGTCATCCCACATAACGTAATACGTTATAACGTCATCCCATATAACGCAATACGTTATAACGTCATCCCATATAACGCAATACGTTATAACGTCGTCCCACATAACGTAATACGTTATAACGTCATCCCATATTGCGTAATACGTTATAACGTCATACCATATAACGTAATACGTTATAACGTCATACCATATAACCTATTTCGTTATAACGTCATCCCACATAACGTAATACGTTATAACGTCATCCCATATAACGCAATACGTTATAACGTCATCCCATATAACGCAATACGTTATAACGTCGTACCACATAACGTAATACGTTATAACGTCATCCCATATTACGTAATACGTTATAACGTCATACCATATAACGTAATACGTTATAACGTCGTCCCACATAACGTAATACGTTATAACGTCATCCCATATTACGTAATACGTTATAACGTCATACCATATAACGTAATACGTTATAACGTCATACCATATAACCTATTTCGTTATAACGTCATCCCACATAACGTAATACGTTATAACGTCATCCCATATTACGTAATACGTTATAACGTCATCATATTTAACGAAATACGTTATAACGTCATCCCATATAACGTAATACGTTATAACGTCATACCACATAACGTAATTCGGTATAACGTCATACCATATAACCTATTACGTTATAACGTCATACCATATAACCTATTACGTTATAACGTCATCCCATATAACGTAATACGTTATAACGTCATCCCATATGACGTAATACGGTATAACGTCATACCATATAACCTATTTACGTTGTAACGTCATCCCATATAACGTAATACGTTATAACGTCATCCCATATAACGTAATACGTTATAACGTCATCCCATATTACGTAATACGTTATAACGTCATACCATATAACGCAATACGTTATAACGTCATCCCATATAACGCAATACGTTATAACGTCGTCCCATATTACGCAATACGTTATAACGTCATCCCATATTACGTAATACGTTATAACGTCATACCATATAACGTAATACGTTATAACGTCATACCACATAACCTATCTCGTTATAACGTCATCCCATATAACGTAATACGTTATAACGTCATACCATATAACGCAATACGTTATAACGTCATCCCATATAACGCAATACTTTATAACGTCGTCCCACATAACGTAATACGTTATAACGTCATCCCATATTACGTAATACGTTATAACGTCGTCCCACATAACGTAATACGTTATAACGTCATCCCATATTACGTAATACGTTATAACGTCATACCATATAACGTAATACGTTATAACGTCATACCATATAACCTATTTCGTTATAACGTCATCCCACATAACGTAATACGTTATAACGTCATCCCATATAACGCAATACGTTATAACGTCATCCCATATAACGCAATACGTTATAACGTCGTCCCACATAACGTAATACGTTATAACGTCATCCCATATTACGTAATACGTTATAACGTCATACCATATAACGTAATACGTTATAACGTCATACCATATAACCTATTTCGTTATAACATCATGCCATATAACGTAATTAGGTATTACGTGATACCGTATAACCTATTACGTTATAACGTCATACCATATAACCTATTTCGTTATAACGTCATACCATATAACATATTACGTTATAACGTCATACCATATAACGCAATACGTTATAACGTCATCGAATATAACGCAATACGTTATAACGTCATCCCATATAACGCAATACGTTATAACGTCGTTCCACATAACGTAATACGTTATAACGTCATCCCATATTACGTAACACGTTATAGCGTCATACCATATAACCTATTTCGTTATAACGTCATCCCATATAACGTAATACGTTATAACGTCATACCATATAACGCAATACGTTATAACGTCATCCCATATAACGCAATACGTTATAACGTCGTCCCACATAACGTAATACGTTATAACTTCATCCCATATTACGTAATACGTTATAACGTCATACCATATAACGTAATGCGTTATAACGTCATACCATATAACCTATTTCGTTATAACGTCATCCCACATAACGTAGTACGTTATAACGTCATCTCATATTACGTAATACGTTATAACGTCATCCCATATAACGAAATACGTTATAACGTCATCCCATATTACGTAATACGTTATAACGTCATCCCATATAACGTAATACGTTATAACGTCATACCACATAACGTAATTCGGTATAACGTCATACCGTATAACCTATTACGTTATAACGTCATACCATATAACCTATTACGTTATAACGTCATCCCATGTAACATAATACGTTATAACGTCATCCCATATTACGTAATACGTTATAACGTCATCCCATATTACGTAATATGTTATAACGTCATACGATATAACGTAATACGTTATAACGTCATACCACATAACCTATTTCGTTATAACGTCATCCCATATAACGTAATACGTTATAACGTCATACCATATAACGCAATACGTTATAACGTCATCCCATATAACGCAATACGTTATAACGTCGTCCCACATAACGTAATACGTTATAACGTCATCCCATATTACGTAATACGTTATAACGTCATACCATATAACGTAATACGTTATAACGTCATACCATATAACCTATTTCGTTATAACGTCATCCCACATAACGTAATACGTTATAACGTCATCCCATATAACGCAATACGTTATAACGTCATCCCATATAACGCAATACGTTATAACGTCGTCCCACATAACGTAATACGTTATAACGTCATCCCATATTACGTAATACGTTATAACGTCATACCATACAACGCAATACGTTATAACGTCATCCCATATAACGCAATACGTTATAACGTCGTCCCACATAACGTAATACGTTATAACGTCATCCCATATTACGTAATACGTTATAACGTCATACCATATAACGTAATACGTTATGACGTCATACCATATAACCTATTTCGTTCTAACGTCATCCCACATAACGTAGTACGTTATAACGTCATCCCATATTACGCAATACGTTATAATGTCGTCCCACATAACGTAATACGTTATAACGTCATCCCATATTACGTAATACGTTATAACGTCATCCCATTTAACGAAATACGTTATAACGTCATCCCATATAACGTAATACGTTATAACGTCATACCACATAACGTAATTCGGTATAACGTCATACCGTATAACCTATTACGTTATAACGTCATACCATATAACCTATTACGTTATAACGTCATCCCATGTAACGTAATACGTTATAACGTCATCCCATATGACGTAATACGGTATAGCGTCATACCACATAACCTATTTACGTTATAACGTCGTCCCATATAACGTAATACGTTATAACGTCGTCCCATATAACGTAATACGTTATAACGTCATCCCATATAACGCAATACGTTATAACGTCGTCCCACATAACGTAATACGTTATAACGTCCTCCCATATTACGTAATATGTTATAACGTCATACGATATAACGTAATACGTTATAACGTCATACCACATAACCTATTTCGTTATAACGTCATCCCATATAACGTAATACGTTATGACGTCATACCATATAACGCAATACGTTATAACGTCATCGAATATAACGCAATACGTTATAACGTCATCCCATATAACGCAATACGTTATAACGTCGTTCCACATAACGTAATACGTTATAACGTCATCCCATATTACGTAACACGTTATAGCGTCATACCATATAACCTATTTCGTTATAACGTCATCCCATATAACGTAATACGTTATAACGTCATCCCATATTACGTAATACGTTATAACGTCATACCATATAACGCAATACGTTATAACGTCATCCCATATAACGCAATACGTTATAACGTCGTCCCATATTACGCAATACGTTATAACGTCATCCCATATTACGTAATACGTTATAACGTCATACCATATAACGTAATACGTTATAACGTCATACCACATAACCTATCTCGTTATAACGTCATCCCATATAACGTAATACGTTATAACGTCATACCATATAACGCAATACGTTATAACGTCATCCCATATAACGCAATACTTTATAACGTCGTCCCACATAACGTAATACGTTATAACGTCATCCCATATTACGTAATACGTTATAACGTCGTCCCACATAACGTAATACGTTATAACGTCATCCCATATTACGTAATACGTTATAACGTCATACCATATAACGTAATACGTTATAACGTCATACCATATAACCTATTTCGTTATAACGTCATCCCACATAACGTAATACGTTATAACGTCATCCCATATAACGCAATACGTTATAACGTCATCCCATATAACGCAATACGTTATAACGTCGTCCCACATAACGTAATACGTTATAACGTCATCCCATATTACGTAATACGTTATAACGTCATACCATATAACGTAATACGTTATAACGTCATACCATATAACCTATTTCGTTATAACATCATGCCATATAACGTAATTAGGTATTACGTGATACCGTATAACCTATTACGTTATAACGTCATACCATATAACCTATTTCGTTATAACGTCATACCATATAACATATTACGTTATAACGTCATACCATATAACGCAATACGTTATAACGTCATCGAATATAACGCAATACGTTATAACGTCATCCCATATAACGCAATACGTTATAACGTCGTTCCACATAACGTAATACGTTATAACGTCATCCCATATTACGTAACACGTTATAGCGTCATACCATATAACCTATTTCGTTATAACGTCATCCCATATAACGTAATACGTTATAACGTCATACCATATAACGCAATACGTTATAACGTCATCCCATATAACGCAATACGTTATAACGTCGTCCCACATAACGTAATACGTTATAACTTCATCCCATATTACGTAATACGTTATAACGTCATACCATATAACGTAATACGTTATAACGTCATACCATATAACCTATTTCGTTATAACGTCATCCCACATAACGTAGTACGTTATAACGTCATCTCATATTACGTAATACGTTATAACGTCATCCCATATAACGAAATACGTTATAACGTCATCCCATATTACGTAATACGTTATAACGTCATCCCATATAACGTAATACGTTATAACGTCATACCACATAACGTAATTCGGTATAACGTCATACCGTATTACCTATTACGTTATAACGTCATACCATATAACCTATTACGTTATAACGTCATCCCATGTAACATAATACGTTATAACGTCATCCCATATTACGTAATACGTTATAACGTCATCCCATATTACGTAATATGTTATAACGTCATACGATATAACGTAATACGTTATAACGTCATACCACATAACCTATTTCGTTATAACGTCATCCCATATAACGTAATACGTTATAACGTCATACCATATAACGCAATACGTTATAACGTCATCCCATATAACGCAATACGTTATAACGTCGTCCCACATAACGTAATACGTTATAACGTCATCCCATATTACGTAATACGTTATAACGTCATACCATATAACGTAATACGTTATAACGTCATACCATATAACCTATTTCGTTATAACGTCATCCCACATAACGTAATACGTTATAACGTCATCCCATATAACGCAATACGTTATAACGTCATCCCATATAACGCAATACGTTATAACGTCGTCCCACATAACGTAATACGTTATAACGTCATCCCATATTACGTAATACGTTATAACGTCATACCATACAACGCAATACGTTATAACGTCATCCCATATAACGCAATACGTTATAACGTCGTCCCACATAACGTAATACGTTATAACGTCATCCCATATTACGTAATACGTTATAACGTCATACCATATAACGTAATACGTTATGACGTCATACCATATAACCTATTTCGTTCTAACGTCATCCCACATAACGTAGTACGTTATAACGTCATCCCATATTACGCAATACGTTATAATGTCGTCCCACATAACGTAATACGTTATAACGTCATCCCATATTACGTAATACGTTATAACGTCATCCCATTTAACGAAATACGTTATAACGTCATCCCATATAACGTAATACGTTATAACGTCATACCACATAACGTAATTCGGTATAACGTCATACCGTATAACCTATTACGTTATAACGTCATACCATATAACCTATTACGTTATAACGTCATCCCATGTAACGTAATACGTTATAACGTCATCCCATATGACGTAATACGGTATAGCGTCATACCACATAACCTATTTACGTTATAACGTCGTCCCATATAACGTAATACGTTATAACGTCGTCCCATATAACGTAATACGTTATAACGTCATCCCATATAACGCAATACGTTATAACGTCGTCCCACATAACGTAATACGTTATAACGTCCTCCCATATTACGTAATATGTTATAACGTCATACGATATAACGTAATACGTTATAACGTCATACCACATAACCTATTTCGTTATAACGTCATCCCATATAACGTAATACGTTATGACGTCATACCATATAACGCAATACGTTATAACGTCATCCCATATAACGCAATACGTTATAACGTCGTCCCACATAACGTAATACGTTATAACGTCATCCCATATTACGTAATACGTTATAACGTCATACCATATAACGTAATACGTTATAACGTCATACCATATAACCTATTTCGTTATAACGTCATCCCACATAACGTAATACGTTATAACGTCATCCCATATAACGCAATACGTTATAACGTCATCCCATATAACGCAATACGTTATAACGTCGTCCCACATAACGTAATACGTTATAACGTCATCCCATATTACGTAATACGTTATAACGTCATCCCATTTAACGAAATACGTTATAACGTCATCCCATATAACGTAATACGTTATAACGTCATACCACATAACGTAATTCGGTATAACGTCATACCGTATAACCTATTACGTTATAACGTCATACCATATAACCTATTACGTTATAACGTCATCCCATGTAACGTAATACGTTATAACGTCATCCCATATGACGTAATACGTTATAACGTCATACCACATAACCTATTTCGTTATAACGTCATCCCATATAACGTAATACGTTATGACGTCATACCATATAACGCAATACGTTATAACGTCATCCCATATAACGTAATACGTTATAACGTCATACCATATAACCTATTTCGTTATAACGTCATCCCACATAACGTAATACGTTATAACGTCATCCCATATAACGCAATACGTTATAACTTCATCACATATAACGTAATACGGTATAACGTCATACCATATAACCTATCTACGTTATAACGTCATGCCATATAACGTAATTAGGTATTACGTGATACCGTATAACCTATTACGTTATAACGTCATACCATATAACCTATTTCGTTATAACGTCATACCATATAACCTATTACGTTATAACGTCATACCGTATAACGCAATACGTTATAACGTCATCCCATATAACGCAATACGTTATAACGTCATCCCATATAACGCAATACGTTATAACGTCGTTCCACATAACGTAATACGTTATAACGTCATCCCATATTACGTAATACGTTATAGCGTCATACCATATAACCTATTTCGTTATAACGTCATCCCATATAACGTAATACGTTATAACGTCATACCACATAACGTAATTCGGTATAACGTCATACCATATCACCTATTACGTTATAACGTCATACCATACAACCTATTACGTTATAACGTCATCCCATATAACTTAATACGTTATAACGTCATCCCATATGACGTAATACGGTATAACGTCATACCATATAACCTATTTACGTTATAACGTCATCCCATATAACGTAATACGTTATAATGTCATCCCATATAACGCAATACGTTATAACGTCATGCCACATAACCTATTTCGTTATAACGTCATCCCAAATAACGTAATACGTTATAACGTCATACCATATAACGCAATACGTTATGACGTCATCCCATATAACGTAATACGTTATAACGTCGTCCCACATAACGTAATACGTCATAACGTCATCCCATATTACGTAATACGCTATAACGTCATACCATATAACGTAATACGTTATAACGTCATGCCACATAACCTATTTCGTTATAACGTCATCCCATATAACGTAATACCTTATAACGTCATACCATATAACGCAATACGTTATAACGTCATCCCATATAACGCAATACGTTATAACGTCGTCCCACATAACGTAATACGTTATAACGTCATCCCATATTACGTAATACGTTATAACCTCATACCATATAACGTAATACGTTATAACGTCATACCATATAACGCAATACGTTATAACGTCATCCCATATAACGTAATACGTTATAACGTCGTCCCACATAACGTAATACGTCATAACGTCATCCCATATTACGTAATACGCTATAACGTCATACCATATAACGTAATACGTTATAACGTCATGCCACATAACCTATTTCGTTATAACGTCATCCCATATAACGCAATACTTTATAACGTCGTCCCACATAACGTAATACGTTATAACGTCATCCCATATTACGTAATACGTTATAACGTCGTCCCACATAACGTAATACGTTATAACGTCATCCCATATTACGTAATACGTTATAACGTCATACCATATAACGTAATACGTTATAACGTCATACCATATAACCTATTTCGTTATAACGTCATCCCACATAACGTAATACGTTATAACGTCATCCCATATAACGCAATACGTTATAACGTCATCCCATATAACGCAATACGTTATAACGTCGTCCCACATAACGTAATACGTTATAACGTCATCCCATATTACGTAATACGTTATAACGTCATACCATATAACGTAATACGTTATAACGTCATACCATATAACCTATTTCGTAATAACGTCATCCCACATAACGTAATACGTTATAACGTCATCCCATATAACGCAATACGTTATAACGTCATCCCATATAACGTAATACGGTATAACGTCATACCATATAACCTATCTACGTTATAACGTCATGCCATATAACGTAATTAGGTATTATGTGATACCGTATAACCTATTACGTTATAACGTCATACCATATAACCTATTTCGTTATAACGTCATACCATATAATCTATTACGTTATAACGTCATACCATATAACGCAATACGTTATAACGTCATCGAATATAACGCAATACGTTATAACGTCATCCCATATAACGCAATACGTTATAACGTCGTTCCACATAACGTAATACGTTATAACGTCATCCCATATTACGTAACACGTTATAGCGTCATACCATATAACCTATTTCGTTATAACGTCATCCCATATAACGTAATACGTTATAACGTCATACCATATAACGCAATACGTTATAACGTCATCCCATATAACGCAATACGTTATAACGTCGTCCCACATAACGTAATACGTTATAACTTCATCCCATATTACGTAATACGTTATAACGTCATACCATATAACGTAATACGTTATAACGTCATACCATATAACCTATTTCGTTATAACGTCATCCCACATAACGTAGTACGTTATAACGTCATCTCATATTACGTAATACGTTATAACGTCATCCCATATAACGAAATACGTTATAACGTCATCCCATATTACGTAATACGTTATAACGTCATACCATATAACGGAATACGTTATAACGTCGTCCCACATAACGTAATACGTTATAACGTCGTCCCACATAACGTAATACGTTATAACGTCATCCCATATTACGTAATACGTTATAACGTCATCCCATATAACGTAATACGGTATAACGTCATACCATATAACCTATCTACGTTATAACGTCATGCCATAAAACGTAATTAGGTATTACGTGATACCGTATAACCTATTACGTTATAACGTCATACCATATAACCTATTTCGTTATAACGTCATACCATATAACCTATTACGTTATAACGTCATACCGTATAACGCAATACGTTATAACGTCATCCCATATAACGCAATACGTTATAACGTCATCCCGTATAACGCAATACGTTATAACGTCGTTCCACATAACGTAATACGTTATAACGTCATCCCATATTACGTAATACGTTATAGCGTCATACCATATAACCTATTTCGTTATAACGTCATCCCATATAACGTAATACGTTATAACGTCATACCACATAACGTAATTCGGTATAACGTCATACCACATCACCTATTACGTTATAACGTCATACCATACAACCTATTACGTTATAACGTCATCCCATATAACTTAATACGTTATAACGTCATCCCATATGACGTAATACGGTATAACGTCATACCATATAACCTATTTACGTTATAACGTCATCCCATATAACGTAATACGTTATAACGTCATCCCATATAACGCAATACGTTATAACGTCATGCCACATAACCTATTTCGTTATAACGTCATCCCATAGAACGTAATACGTTATAACGTCATACCATATAACGCAATACGTTATAACGTCATCCCATATAACGTAATACGTTATAACGTCGTCCCACATAACGTAATACGTCATAACGTCATCCCATATTACGTAATACGCTATAACGTCATACCATATAACGTAATACGTTATAACGTCATGCCACATAACCTATTTCGTTATAACGTCATCCCATATAACGTAATACGTTATAACGTCATACCATATAACGCAATACGTTATAACGTCATCCCATATAACGCAATACGTTATAACGTCGTCCCACATAACGTAATACGTTATAACGTCATCCCATATTACGTAATACGTTATAACGTCATACCATATAACGTAATACGTTATAACGTCATACCATATAACCTATTTCGTTATATCGTCATCCCACATAACGGAATACGTTATAACGTCATCCCATATAACGCAATACGTTATAACGTCATCCCATATAACGCAATACGTTATAACGTCCTCCCACATAACGTCATACGTTATAACGTCATCCCATATTACGTAATACGTTATAACGTCATCCCATTTAACGAAATACGTTATAACGTCATCCCATATAACGTAATACGTTATAACGTCATACCACATAACGTAATTCGGTATAACGTCATACCATATAACCTATTACGTTATAACGTCATCCCATATAACTTAATACGTTATAACGTCATCCCATATGACGTAATACGGTATAACGTCATACCATATAACCTATTTACGTTATAACGTCATCCCATATAACGTAATACGTTATAACGTCATCCCATATAACGCAATACGTTATAACGTCATCCCATATAACGTAATACGTTATCACGTCATCCCATATAACGTAATACGGTATAACGTCATACCATATAACCTATCTACGTTATAACGTCATGCCATATAACGTAATTAGGTATTATGTGATACCGTATAACCTATTACGTTATAACGTCATACCATATAACCTATTTCGTTATAACGTCATACCATATAACCTATTACGTTATAACGTCATACCATATAACGCAATACGTTATAACGTCATCGAATATAACGCAATACGTTATAACGTCATCCCATATAACGCAATACGTTATAACGTCGTTCCACATAACGTAATACGTTATAACGTCATCCCATATTACGTAACACGTTATAGCGTCATACCATATAACCTATTTCGTTATAACGTCATCCCATATAACGTAATACGTTATAACGTCATACCATATAACGCAATACGTTATAACGTCATCCCATATAACGCAATACGTTATAACGTCGTCCCACATAACGTAATACGTTATAACTTCATCCCATATTACGTAATACGTTATAACGTCATACCATATAACGTAATACGTTATAACGTCATACCATATAACCTATTTCGTTATAACGTCATCCCACATAACGTAGTACGTTATAACGTCATCTCATATTACGTAATACGTTATAACGTCATCCCATATAACGAAATACGTTATAACGTCATCCCATATTACGTAATACGTTATAACGTCATACCATATAACGGAATACGTTATAACGTCGTCCCACATAACGTAATACGTTATAACGTCGTCCCACATAACGTAATACGATATAACGTCATCCCATATTACGTAATACGTTATAACGTCATCCCATATAACGTAATACGGTATAACGTCATACCATATAACCTATCTACGTTATAACGTCATGCCATATAACGTAATTAGGTATTACGTGATACCGTATAACCTATTACGTTATAACGTCATACCATATAACCTATTTCGTTATAACGTCATACCATATAACCTATTACGTTATAACGTCATACCGTATAACGCAATACGTTATAACGTCATCCCATATAACGCAATACGTTATAACGTCATCCCATATAACGCAATACGTTATAACGTCGTTCCACATAACGTAATACGTTATAACGTCATCCCATATTACGTAATACGTTATAGCGTCATACCATATAACCTATTTCGTTATAACGTCATCCAATATAACGTAATACGTTATAACGTCATACCACATAACGTAATTCGGTATAACGTCACACCACATCACCTATTACGTTATAACGTCATACCATACAACCTATTACGTTATAACGTCATCCCATATAACTTAATACGTTATAACGTCATCCCATATGACGTAATACCGTATAACGTCATACCATATAACCTATTTACGTTATAACGTCATCCCATATAACGTAATACGTTATAACGTCATCCCATATAACGCAATACGTTATAACGTCATGCCACATAACCTATTTCGTTATAACGTCATCCCATAGAACGTAATACGTTATAACGTCATACCATATAACGCAATACGTTATAACGTCATCCCATATAACGTAATACGTTATAACGTCGTCCCACATAACGTAATACGTCATAACGTCATCCCATATTACGTAATACGCTATAACGTCATACCATATAACGTAATACGTTATAACGTCATGCCACATAACCTATTTCGTTATAACGTCATCCCATATAACGTAATACGTTATAACGTCATACCATATAACGCAATACGTTATAACGTCATCCCATATAACGCAATACGTTATAACGTCGTCCCACATAACGTAATACGTTATAACGTCATCCCATATTACGTAATACGTTATAACGTCATACCATATAACGTAATACGTTATAACGTCATACCATATAACCTATTTCGTTATATCGTCATCCCACATAACGGAATACGTTATAACGTCATCCCATATAACGCAATACGTTATAACGTCATCCCATATAACGCAATACGTTATAACGTCCTCCCACATAACGTCATACGTTATAACGTCATCCCATATTACGTAATACGTTATAACGTCATACCATATAACGTAATACGTTATAACGTCATACCATATAACCTATTTCGTTATAACGTCATCCCACATAACGTAATACGTTATAACGTCATCCCATATTACGTAATACGTTATAACGTCACCCCATTTAACGAAATACGTTATAACGTCATCCCATATAACGTAATACGTTATAACGTCATACCACATAACGTAATTCGGTATAACGTCATACCATATAACCTATTACGTTATAACGTCATCCCATATAACTTAATACGTTATAACGTCATCCCATATGACGTAATACGGTATAACGTCATACCATATAACCTATTTACGTTATAACGTCATCCCATATAACGTAATACGTTATAACGTCATCCCATATAACGCAATACGTTATAACGTCATCCCATATAACGTAATACGTTATCACGTCATCCCATATAACGTAATACGTTATAACGTCATCCCATATAACGTAATACGTTATAACGTCGTCCCACATAACGTAATACGTTATAACGTCATGCCATATTACGTAATACGTTGTAGCGTCATCCCATATAACGTAATACGTTATAACGTCATGCCATATTACGTAATACGTTATAGCGTCATCCCATATAACGTAATACGGTATAACGTCATACCATATAACCTATTTACGTTATAACGTAATACCATATAACGTAATACGTTATAACGTCATACCATATAACCTATTTACGTTATAACGTCATACCATATAACGTATTACGTTATAACGTCATCCCATATAACGTAATACATTATAACGTCATCCCATATAACGTAATACGTTATAACGTCATCCCATATAACGCAATACGTTATAACGTCATCCCATATAACGCAATACGTTATAACGTCGTCCTACATAACGTCATACGTTATAACGTCATCCCATATTACGTAATACATTATAACGTCATCCCATATAACGTAATACGCTATAACGTCATCCCATATAACGCAATACGTTATAACGTCGTCCCACGTAACGTAATACGTTATAACGTCATGCCATATTACGTAATACGTTATAGCGTCATCCCATATAACGTAATACGGTATAACGTCATACCATATAACCTATTTACGTTATAACGTAATACCATATAACGTAATACGTTATAACGTCATACCATATAACCTATTTACGTTATAACGTCATACCATATAACGTATTACGCTATAAGGTCATCCCATACAACGTAGTACATTATAACGTCATCCCATATAACGTAATACGTTATAACGTCATCCCATATAACGTAATACGTTATAACGTCATCCCATATAACGCAATACGTTATGACGTCGCCCCACATAACGTAGTACGTTATAACGTCATCCCATATTACGTAATACGTTATAACGTCATACCATATAACGTAATACGTTATAACGTCATACCATATAACCTATTTCGTTATAACGTCATCCCACATAACGTAATACGTTATAACGTTATCCCATATTACGTAATACGTTATAACGTCATCCCATTTAACGAAATACGTTATAACGTCATCCCATATAACGTAATACGTTATAACGTCATACCACATAACGTAATTCGGTATAACGTCATACCATATAACCTTTTACGTTATAACGTCATACCATACAACCTATTACGTTATAACGTCATCCCATATAACTTAATACGTTATAACGTCATCCCATATAACGTAATACGTTATAACGTCATACCACATAACGTAATTCGGTATAACGTCATACCATATAACCTTTTACGTTATAACGTCATACCATACAACCTATTAGGTTATAACGTCATCCCATATAACTTAATACGTTATAACGTCATCCCATATGACGTAATACGGTATAACGTCATACCATATAACGTAATACGTTATAACGTCATACCATATAACCTATTTACGTTATAACGTCATCCCATATAACGTAATACGTTATAACGTCATCCCATATAACGCAATACGTTATAACGTCGTCCCACATAACGTAATACGTTATAACGTCATCCCATATGACGTAATACGGTATAACGTCATACCATATAACGTAATACGTTATAACGTCATACCATATAACCTATTTACGTTATAACGTCATCCCATATAACGTAATACGTTATAACGTCATCCCATATAACGCAATACGTTATAACGTCGTCCCACATAACGTAATACGTTATAACGTCTTCCCATTTAACGAAATACGTTATAACGTCATCCCATATAACGTAATACGTTATAACGTCATACCACATAACGTAATTCGGTATAACGTCATACCATATAACCTATTACGTTATAACGTCATACCATATAACCTATTACGTTATAACGTCATCCCATATAACGTAATACGTTATAACGTCATCCCATATGACGTAATACGGTATAACGTCATACCATATAACCTATTTACGTTGTAACGTCATCCCATATAACGTAATACGTTATAACGTCATCCCATATAACGTAATACGTTATAACGTCATCCCATTTAACGAAATACGTTATAACGTCATCCCATATAACGTAATACGTTATAACGTCATACCACATAACGTAATTCGGTATAACGTCATACCATATAACCTTTTACGTTATAACGTCATACCATACAACCTTTTACGTTATAACGCCATCCCATATAACTTAATACGTTATAACGTCATCCCATATGACGTAATACGGTATAACGTCATACCATATAACGTAATACGTTATAACGTCATACCATATAACCTATTTACGTTATAACGTCATCCCATATAACGTAATACGTTATAACGTCATCCCATATAACGCAATACGTTATAACGTCGTCCCACATAACGTAATACGTTATAACGTCATCCCATTTAACGAAATACGTTATAACGTCATCCCATATAACGTAATACGTTATAACGTCATACCACATAACGTAATTCGGTATAACGTCATACCATATAACCTTTTACGTTATAACGTCATACCATACAACCTATTACGTTATAACGTCATCCCATATAACTTAATACGTTATAACGTCATCCCATATGACGTAACACGGTATAACGTCATACCATATAACGTAATACGTTATAACGTCATACCATATAACCTATTTACGTTATAACGTCATCCCATATAACGTAATACGTTATAACGTCATCCCATATAACGCAATACGTTATAACGTCGTCCCACATAACGTAATACGTTATAACGTCATCCCATATTACGTAATACGTTATAACGTCATCCCATATTACGTAATACGTTATAACGTCATACCACATAACCTATTTCGTTATAACGTCATCCCACATAACGTAATACGTTATAACGTCATCCCATATAACGCAATACGTTATAACGTCGTCCCACGTAACGTAATACGTTATAACGTCATGCCATATTACGTAATACGTTATAGCGTCATCCCATATAACGTAATACGGTATAACGTCATACCATATAACCTATTTACGTTATAACGTAATACCATATAACGTAATACGTTATAACGTCATACCATATAACCTATTTACGTTATAACGTCATACCATATAACGTATTACGCTATAAGGTCATCCCATACAACGTAGTACATTATAACGTCATCCCATATAACGTAATACGTTATAACGTCATCCCATATAACGTAATACGTTATAACGTCATCCCATATAACGCAATACGTTATGACGTCGCCCCACATAACGTAGTACGTTATAACGTCATCCCATATTACGTAATACGTTATAACGTCATACCATATAACGTAATACGTTATAACGTCATACCATATAACCTATTTCGTTATAACGTCATCCCACATAACGTAATACGTTATAACGTTATCCCATATTACGTAATACGTTATAACGTCATCCCATTTAACGAAATACGTTATAACGTCATATCATATAACGTAATACGTTATAACGTCATACCACATAACGTAATTCGGTATAACGTCATACCATATAACCTTTTACGTTATAACGTCATACCATACAACCTATTACGTTATAACGTCATCCCATATAACTTAATACGTTATAACGTCATCCCATATAACGTAATACGTTATAACGTCATACCACATAACGTAATTCGGTATAACGTCATACCATATAACCTTTTACGTTATAACGTCATACCATACAACCTATTAGGTTATAACGTCATCCCATATTACGTAATACGTTATAACGTCATACCATATAACGTAATACGTTATAACGTCATACCATATAACCTATTTCGTAATAACGTCATCCCACATAACGTAATACGTTATAACGTCATCCCATATAACGCAATACGTTATAACGTCATCCCATATAACGTAATACGGTATAACGTCATACCATATAACCTATCTACGTTATAACGTCATGCCATATAACGTAATTAGGTATTATGTGATACCGTATAACCTATTACGTTATAACGTCATACCATATAACCTATTTCGTTATAACGTCATACCATATAACCTATTACGTTATAACGTCATACCATATAACGCAATACGTTATAACGTCATCGAATATAACGCAATACGTTATAACGTCATCCCATATAACGCAATACGTTATAACGTCGTTCCACATAACGTAATACGTTATAACGTCATCCCATATTACGTAACACGTTATAGCGTCATACCATATAACCTATTTCGTTATAACGTCATCCCATATAACGTAATACGTTATAACGTCATACCATATAACGCAATACGTTATAACGTCATCCCATATAACGCAATACGTTATAACGTCGTTCCACATAACGTAATACGTTATAACGTCATACCATATAACCTATTTCGTTATAACGTCATCCCACATAACGTAATACGTTATAACGTCATCCCATATAACGCAATACGTTATAACGTCATCCCATATAACCTATTTCGTTATAACGTCATCCCACATAACGTAATACGTTATAACGTCATCCCATATAACGCAATACGTTATAACGTCATCCCATATAACGCAATACTTTATAACGTCGTCCCACATAACGTAATACGTTATAACGTCATCCCATATTACGTAATACGTTATAACGTCATACCATATAACGTAATACGTTATAACGTCATACCATATAACCTATTTCGTTATAACGTCATCCCATATAACGTAATACGTTATAACGTCATACCATATAACGCAATACGTTATAACGTCATCCCATATAACGCAATACTTTATAACGTCGTCCCACATAACGTAATACGTTATAACGTCATCCCATATTACGTAATACGTTATAACGTCGTCCCACATAACGTAATACGTTATAACGTCATCCCATATTACGTAATACGTTATAACGTCATACCATATAACGTAATACGTTATAACGTCATACCATATAACCTATTTCGTTATAACGTCATCCCACATAACGTAATACGTTATAACGTCATCCCATATAACGCAATACGTTATAACGTCATCCCATATAACGCAATACGTTATAACGTCGTCCCACATAACGTAATACGTTATAACGTCATCCCATATTACGTAATACGTTATAACGTCATACCATATAACGTAATACGTTATAACGTCATACCATATAACCTATTTCGTAATAACGTCATCCCACATGACGTAATACGTTATAACGTCATCCCATATAACGCAATACGTTATAACGTCATCCCATATAACGTAATACGGTATAACGTCATACCAGATAACCTATCTACGTTATAACGTCATGCCATATAACGTAATTAGGTATTATGTGATACCGTATAACCTATTACGTTATAACGTCATACCATATAACCTATTTCGTTATAACGTCATACCATATAACCTATTACGTTATAACGTCATACCATATAACGCAATACGTTATAACGTCATCGAATATAACGCAATACGTTATAACGTCATCCCATATAACGCAATACGTTATAACGTCGTTCCACATAACGTAATACGTTATAACGTCATCCCATATTACGTAACACGTTATAGCGTCATACCATATAACCTATTTCGTTACAACGTCATCCCATATAACGTAATACGTTATAACGTCATACCATATAACGCAATACGTTATAACGTCATCCCATATAACGCAATACGTTATAACGTCGTCCCACATAACGTAATACGTTATAACTTCATCCCATATTACGTAATACGTTATAACGTCATACCATATAACGTAATACGTTATAACGTCATACCATATAACCTATTTCGTTATAACGTCATCCCATATAACGTAGTACGTTATAACGTCATCTCATATTACGTAATACGTTATAACGTCATCCCATATAACGAAATACGTTATAACGTCATCCCATATTACGTAATACGTTATAACGTCATACCATATAACGGAATACGTTATAACGTCGTCCCACATAACGTAATACGTTATAACGTCGTCCCACATAACGTAATACGTTATAACGTCATCCCATATTACGTAATACGTTATAACGTCATCCCATATAACGTAATACGGTATAACGTCATACCATATAACCTATCTACGTTATAACGTCATGCCATATAACGTAATTAGGTATTACGTGATACCGTATAACCTATTACGTTATAACGTCATACCATATAACCTATTTCGTTATAACGTCATACCATATAACCTATTACGTTATAACGTCATACCGTATAACGCAATACGTTATAACGTCATCCCATATAACGCAATACGTTATAACGTCATCCCATATAACGCAATACGTTATAACGTCGTTCCACATAACGTAATACGTTATAACGTCATCCCATATTACGTAATACGTTATAGCGTCATACCATATAACCTATTTCGTTATAACGTCATCCCATATAACGTAATACGTTATAACGTCATACCACATAACGTAATTCGGTATAACGTCATACCACATCACCTATTACGTTATAACGTCATACCATACAACCTATTACGTTATAACGTCATCCCATATAACTTAATACGTTATAACGTCATCCCATATGACGTAATACGGTATAACGTCATACCATATAACCTATTTACGTTATAACGTCATCCCATATAACGTAATACGTTATAACGTCATCCCATATAACGCAATACGTTATAACGTCATGCCACATAACCTATTTCGTTATAACGTCATCCCATAGAACGTAATACGTTATAACGTCATACCATATAACGCAATACGTTATAACGTCATCCCATATAACGTAATACGTTATAACGTCGTCCCACATAACGTAATACGTCATAACGTCATCCCATATTACGTAATACGCTATAACGTCATACCATATAACGTAATACGTTATAACGTCATGCCACATAACCTATTTCGTTATAACGTCATCCCATATAACGTAATACGTTATAACGTCATACCATATAACGCAATACGTTATAACGTCATCCCATATAACGCAATACGTTATAACGTCGTCCCACATAACGTAATACGTTATAACGTCATCCCATATTACGTAATACGTTATAACGTCATACCATATAACGTAATACGTTATAACGTCATACCATATAACCTATTTCGTTATATCGTCATCCCACATAACGGAATACGTTATAACGTCATCCCATATAACGCAATACGTTATAACGTCATCCCATATAACGCAATACGTTATAACGTCCTCCCACATAACGTCATACGTTATAACGTCATCCCATATTACGTAATACGTTATAACGTCATACCATATAACGTAATACGTTATAACGTCATACCATATAACCTATTTCGTTATAACGTCATCCCACATAACGTAATACGTTATAACGTCATCCCATATTACGTAATACGTTATAACGTCATCCCATTTAACGAAATACGTTATAACGTCATCCCATATAACGTAATACGTTATAACGTCATACCACATAACGTAATTCGGTATAACGTCATACCATATAACCTATTACGTTATAACGTCATCCCATATAACTTAATACGTTATAACGTCATCCCATATGACGTAATACGGTATAACGTCATACCATATAACCTATTTACGTTATAACGTCATCCCATATAACGTAATACGTTATAACGTCATCCCATATAACGCAATACGTTATAACGTCATCCCATATAACGTAATACGTTATCACGTCATCCCATATAACGTAATACGTTATAACGTCATCCCATATAACGTAATACGTTATAACGTCGTCCCACATAACGTAATACGTTATAACGTCATGCCATATTACGTAATACGTTGTAGCGTCATCCCATATAACGTAATACGTTATAACGTCATGCCATATTACGTAATACGTTATAGCGTCATCCCATATAACGTAATACGGTATAACGTCATACCATATAACCTATTTACGTTATAACGTAATACCATATAACGTAATACGTTATAACGTCATACCATATAACCTATTTACGTTATAACGTCATACCATATAACGTATTACGTTATAACGTCATCCCATATAACGTAATACATTATAACGTCATCCCATATAACGTAATACGTTATAACGTCATCCCATATAACGCAATACGTTATAACGTCATCCCATATAACGCAATACGTTATAACGTCGTCCCACATAACGTCATACGTTATAACGTCATCCCATATTACGTAATACATTATAACGTCATCCCATATAACGTAATACGCTATAACGTCATCCCATATAACGCAATACGTTATAACGTCGTCCCACGTAACGTAATACGTTATAACGTCATGCCATATTACGTAATACGTTATAGCGTCATCCCATATAACGTAATACGGTATAACGTCATACCATATAACCTATTTACGTTATAACGTAATACCATATAACGTAATACGTTATAACGTCATACCATATAACCTATTTACGTTATAACGTCATACCATATAACGTATTACGCTATAAGGTCATCCCATACAACGTAGTACATTATAACGTCATCCCATATAACGTAATACGTTATAACGTCATCCCATATAACGTAATACGTTATAACGTCATCCCATATAACGCAATACGTTATGACGTCGCCCCACATAACGTAGTACGTTATAACGTCATCCCATATTACGTAATACGTTATAACGTC
This sequence comes from Bombus vancouverensis nearcticus, assembly GCF_051014615.1. Taxonomy (NCBI): domain Eukaryota; kingdom Metazoa; phylum Arthropoda; class Insecta; order Hymenoptera; family Apidae; genus Bombus; species Bombus vancouverensis. Next base: position 357,613 of record NW_027468912.1, read on the forward strand.
ATACCATATAACGTAATACGTTATAACGTCATACCATATAACCTATTTCGTTATAACGTCATCCCACATAACGTAATACGTTATAACGTTATCCCATATTACGTAATACGTTATAACGTCATCCCATTTAACGAAATACGTTATAACGTCATATCATATAACGTAATACGTTATAACGTCATACCACATAACGTAATTCGGTATAACGTCATACCATATAACCTTTTACGTTATAACGTCATACCATACAACCTATTACGTTATAACGTCATCCCATATAACTTAATACGTTATAACGTCATCCCATATAACGTAATACGTTATAACGTCATACCACATAACGTAATTCGGTATAACGTCATACCATATAACCTTTTACGTTATAACGTCATACCATACAACCTATTAGGTTATAACGTCATCCCATATAACTTAATACGTTATAACGTCATCCCATATGACGTAATACGGTATAACGTCATACCATATAACGTAATACGTTATAACGTCATACCATATAACCTATTTACGTTATAACGTCATCCCATATAACGTAATACGTTATAACGTCATCCCATATAACGCAATACGTTATAACGTCGTCCCACATAACGTAATACGTTATAACGTCATCCCATATGACGTAATACGGTATAACGTCATACCATATAACGTAATACGTTATAACGTCATACCATATAACCTATTTACGTTATAACGTCATCCCATATAACGTAATACGTTATAACGTCATCCCATATAACGCAATACGTTATAACGTCGTCCCACATAACGTAATACGTTATAACGTCTTCCCATTTAACGAAATACGTTATAACGTCATCCCATATAACGTAATACGTTATAACGTCATACCACATAACGTAATTCGGTATAACGTCATACCATATAACCTATTACGTTATAACGTCATACCATATAACCTATTACGTTATAACGTCATCCCATATAACGTAATACGTTATAACGTCATCCCATATGACGTAATACGGTATAACGTCATACCATATAACCTATTTACGTTGTAACGTCATCCCATATAACGTAATACGTTATAACGTCATCCCATATAACGTAATACGTTATAACGTCATCCCATTTAACGAAATACGTTATAACGTCATCCCATATAACGTAATACGTTATAACGTCATACCACATAACGTAATTCGGTATAACGTCATACCATATAACCTTTTACGTTATAACGTCATACCATACAACCTTTTACGTTATAACGCCATCCCATATAACTTAATACGTTATAACGTCATCCCATATGACGTAATACGGTATAACGTCATACCATATAACGTAATACGTTATAACGTCATACCATATAACCTATTTACGTTAGAACGTCATCCCATATAACGTAATACGTTATAACGTCATCCCATATAACGCAATACGTTATAACGTCGTCCCACATAACGTAATACGTTATAACGTCATCCCATTTAACGAAATACGTTATAACGTCATCCCATATAACGTAATACGTTATAACGTCATACCACATAACGTAATTCGGTATAACGTCATACCATATAACCTTTTACGTTATAACGTCATACCATACAACCTATTACGTTATAACGTCATCCCATATAACTTAATACGTTATAACGTCATCCCATATGACGTAACACGGTATAACGTCATACCATATAACGTAATACGTTATAACGTCATACCATATAACCTATTTACGTTATAACGTCATCCCATATAACGTAATACGTTATAACGTCATCCCATATAACGCAATACGTTATAACGTCGTCCCACATAACGTAATACGTTATAACGTCATCCCATATTACGTAATACGTTATAACGTCATCCCATATTACGTAATACGTTATAACGTCATACCACATAACCTATTTCGTTATAACGTCATCCCACATAACGTAATACGTTATAACGTCATCCCATATAACGCAATACGTTATAACGTCATCCCATATAACGCAATACGTTATAACGTCGTCCCACATAACGTAATACGTTATAACGTCATCCCATATTGCGTAATACGTTATAACGTCATACCATATAACGTAATACGTTATAACGTCATACCATATAACCTATTTCGTTATAACGTCATCCCACATAACGTAATACGTTATAACGTCATCCCATATAACGCAATACGTTATAACGTCATCCCATATAACGCAATACGTTATAACGTCGTACCACATAACGTAATACGTTATAACGTCATCCCATATTACGTAATACGTTATAACGTCATACCATATAACGTAATACGTTATAACGTCGTCCCACATAACGTAATACGTTATAACGTCATCCCATATTACGTAATACGTTATAACGTCATACCATATATCGTAATACGTTATAACGTCATACCATATAACCTATTTCGTTATAACGTCATCCCACATAACGTAATACGTTATAACGTCATCCCATATTACGTAATACGTTATAACGTCATCATATTTAACGAAATACGTTATAACGTCATCCCATATAACGTAATACGTTATAACGTCATACCACATAACGTAATTCGGTATAACGTCATACCATATAACCTATTACGTTATAACGTCATACCATATAACCTATTACGTTATAACGTCATCCCATATAACGTAATACGTTATAACGTCATCCCATATGACGTAATACGGTATAACGTCATACCATATAACCTATTTACGTTGTAACGTCATCCCATATAACCTATTACGTTATAACGTCATCCCATATAACTTAATACGTTATAACGTCATCCCATATGACGTAACACGGTATAACGTCATACCATATAACGTAATACGTTATAACGTCATACCATATAACGTAATACGTTATAACGTCATACCATATAACCTATTTACGTTATAACGTCATCCCATATAACGTAATACGTTATAACGTCATCCCATATGACGTAACACGGTATAACGTCATACCATATAACGTAATACGTTATAACGTCATACCATATAACCTATTTACGTTATAACGTCATCCCATATAACGTAATACGTTATAACGTCATCCCATATAACGCAATACGTTATAACGTCGTCCCACATAACGTAATACGTTATAACGTCATCCCATATTACGTAATACGTTATAACGTCATCCCATATTACGTAATACGTTATAACGTCATACCACATAACCTATTTCGTTATAACGTCATCCCACATAACGTAATACGTTATAACGTCATCCCATATAACGCAATACGTTATAACGTCATCCCATATAACGCAATACGTTATAACGTCGTCCCACATAACGTAATACGTTATAACGTCATCCCATATTGCGTAATACGTTATAACGTCATACCATATAACGTAATACGTTATAACGTCATACCATATAACCTATTTCGTTATAACGTCATCCCACATAACGTAATACGTTATAACGTCATCCCATATAACGCAATACGTTATAACGTCATCCCATATAACGCAATACGTTATAACGTCGTACCACATAACGTAATACGTTATAACGTCATCCCATATTACGTAATACGTTATAACGTCATACCATATAACGTAATACGTTATAACGTCGTCCCACATAACGTAATACGTTATAACGTCATCCCATATTACGTAATACGTTATAACGTCATACCATATATCGTAATACGTTATAACGTCATACCATATAACCTATTTCGTTATAACGTCATCCCACATAACGTAATACGTTATAACGTCATCCCATATTACGTAATACGTTATAACGTCATCATATTTAACGAAATACGTTATAACGTCATCCCATATAACGTAATACGTTATAACGTCATACCACATAACGTAATTCGGTATAACGTCATACCATATAACCTATTACGTTATAACATCATACCATATAACCTATTACGTTATAACGTCATCCCATATAACGTAATACGTTATAACGTCATCCCATATGACGTAATACGGTATAACGTCATACCATATAACCTATTTACGTTGTAACGTCATCCCATATAACGTAATACGTTATAACGTCATCCCATGTAACGTAATACGTTATAACGTCATCCCATATTACGTAATACGTTATAACGTCATACCATATAACGCAATACGTTATAACGTCATCCCATATAACGCAATACGTTATAACGTCGTCCCATATTACGCAATACGTTATAACGTCATCCCATATTACGTAATACGTTATAACGTCATACCATATAACGTAATACGTTATAACGTCATACCACATAACCTATCTCGTTATAACGTCATCCCATATAACGTAATACGTTATAACGTCATACCATATAACGCAATACGTTATAACGTCATCCCATATAACGCAATACTTTATAACGTCGTCCCACATAACGTAATACGTTATAACGTCATCCCATATTACGTAATACGTTATAACGTCGTCCCACATAACGTAATACGTTATAACGTCATCCCATATTACGTAATACGTTATAACGTCATACCATATAACGTAATACGTTATAACGTCATACCATATAACCTATTTCGTTATAACGTCATCCCACATAACGTAATACGTTATAACGTCATCCCATATAACGCAATACGTTATAACGTCATCCCATATAACGCAATACGTTATAACGTCGTCCCACATAACGTAATACGTTATAACGTCATCCCATATTACGTAATACGTTATAACGTCATACCATATAACGTAATACGTTATAACGTCATCCCATATAACGCAATACGTTATAACGTCATCCCATATAACGTAATACGGTATAACGTCATACCATATAACCTATCTACGTTATAACATCATGCCATATAACGTAATTAGGTATTACGTGATACCGTATAACCTATTACGTTATAACGTCATACCATATAACCTATTTCGTTATAACGTCATACCATATAACCTATTACGTTATAACGTCATACCATATAACGCAATACGTTATAACGTCATCGAATATAACGCAATACGTTATAACGTCATCCCATATAACGCAATACGTTATAACGTCGTTCCACATAACGTAATACGTTATAACGTCATCCCATATTACGTAACACGTTATAGCGTCATACCATATAACCTATTTCGTTATAACGTCATCCCATATAACGTAATACGTTATAACGTCATACCATATAACGCAATACGTTATAACGTCATCCCATATAACGCAATACGTTATAACGTCGTCCCACATAACGTAATACGTTATAATTTCATCCCATATTACGTAATACGTTATAACGTCATACCATATAACGTAATACGTTATAACGTCATACCATATAACATATTTCGTTATAACGTCATCCCACATAACGTAGTACGTTATAACGTCATCTCATATTACGTAATACGTTATAACGTCATCCCATATAACGAAATACGTTATAACGTCATCCCATATTACGTAATACGTTATAACGTCATCCCATATAACGTAATACGTTATAACGTCATACCACATAACGCAATTCGGTATAACGTCATACCGTATAACCTATTACGTTATAACGTCATACCATATAACCTATTACGTTATAACGTCATCCCATGTAACGTAATACGTTATAACGTCATCCCATATGACGTAATACGGTATAACGTCATACCACATAACCTATTTACGTTATAACGTCGTCCCATATAACGTAATACGTTATAACGTCATCCCATATAACGCAATACGTTATAACGTCGTCCCACATAACGTAATACGTTATAACGTCATCCCATATTACGTAATACGTTATAACGTCATCCCATATTACGTAATATGTTATAACGTCATACGATATAACGTAATACGTTATAACGTCATACCACATAACCTATTTCGTTATAACGTCATCCCATATAACGTAATACGTTATAACGTCATACCATATAACGCAATACGTTATAACGTCATCCCATATAACGCAATACGTTATAACGTCGTCCCACATAACGTAATACGTTATAACGTCATCCCATATTACGTAATACGTTATAACGTCATACCATATAACGTAATACGTTATAACGTCATACCATATAACCTATTTCGTTATAACGTCATCCCACATAACGTAATACGTTATAACGTCATCCCATATAACGCAATACGTTATAACGTCATCCCATATAACGCAATACGTTATAACGTCGTCCCACATAACGTAATACGTTATAACGTCATCCCATATTACGTAATACGTTATAACGTCATACCATACAACGCAATACGTTATAACGTCATCCCATATAACGCAATACGTTATAACGTCGTCCCACATAACGTAATACGTTATAACGTCATCCCATATTACGTAATACGTTATAACGTCATACCATATAACGTAATACGTTATAACGTCATACCATATAACCTATTTCGTTATAACGTCATCCCACATAACGTAGTACGTTATAACGTCATCCCATATTACGCAATACGTTATAATGTCGTCCCACATAACGTAATACGTTATAACGTCATCCCATATTACGTAATACGTTATAACGTCATCCCATTTAACGAAATACGTTATAACGTCATCCCATATAACGTAATACGTTATAACGTCATACCACATAACGTAATTCGGTATAACGTCATACCGTATAACCTATTACGTTATAACGTCATACCATATAACCTATTACGTTATAACGTCATCCCATGTAACGTAATACGTTATAACGTCATCCCATATGACGTAATACGGTATAGCGTCATACCACATAACCTATTTACGTTATAACGTCGTCCCATATAACGTAATACGTTATAACGTCGTCCCATATAACGTAATACGTTATAACGTCATCCCATATAACGCAATACGTTATAACGTCGTCCCACATAACGTAATACGTTATAACGTCCTCCCATATTACGTAATATGTTATAACGTCATACGATATAACGTAATACGTTATAACGTCATACCACATAACCTATTTCGTTATAACGTCATCCCATATAACGTAATACGTTATGACGTCATACCATATAACGCAATACGTTATAACGTCATCCCATATAACGCAATACGTTATAACGTCGTCCCACATAACGTAATACGTTATAACGTCATCCCATATTACGTAATACGTTATAACGTCATACCATATAACGTAATACGTTATAACGTCATACCATATAACCTATTTCGTTATAACGTCATCCCACATAACGTAATACGTTATAACGTCATCCCATATAACGCAATACGTTATAACGTCATCCCATATAACGCAATACGTTATAACGTCGTCCCACATAACGTAATACGTTATAACGTCATCCCATATTACGTAATACGTTATAACGTCATCCCATTTAACGAAATACGTTATAACGTCATCCCATATAACGTAATACGTTATAACGTCATACCACATAACGTAATGCGGTATAACGTCATACCGTATAACCTATTACGTTATAACGTCATACCATATAACCTATTACGTTATAACGTCATCCCATGTAACGTAATACGTTATAACGTCATCCCATATGACGTAATACGTTATAACGTCATACCACATAACCTATTTCGTTATAACGTCATCCCATATAACGTAATACGTTATGACGTCATACCATATAACGCAATACGTTATAACGTCATCCCATATAACGTAATACGTTATAACGTCATACCATATAACCTATTTCGTTATAACGTCATCCCACATAACGTAATACGTTATAACGTCATCCCATATAACGCAATACGTTATAACGTCATCACATATAACGTAATACGGTATAACGTCATACCATATAACCTATCTACGTTATAACGTCATGCCATATAACGTAATTAGGTATTACGTGATACCGTATAACCTATTACGTTATAACGTCATACCATATAACCTATTTCGTTATAACGTCATACCATATAACCTATTACTTTATAACGTCATACCGTATAACGCAATACGTTATAACGTCATCCCATATAACGCAATACGTTATAACGTCATCCCATATAACGCAATACGTTATAACGTCGTTCCACATAACGTAATACGTTATAACGTCATCCCATATTACGTAATACGTTATAGCGTCATACCATATAACCTATTTCGTTATAACGTCATCCCATATAACGTAATACGTTATAACGTCATACCACATAACGTAATTCGGTATAACGTCATACCATATCACCTATTACGTTATAACGTCATACCATACAACCTATTACGTTATAACGTCATCCCATATAACTTAATACGTTATAACGTCATCCCATATGACGTAATACGGTATAACGTCATACCATATAACCTATTTACGTTATAACGTCATCCCATATAACGTAATACGTTATAACGTCATCCCATATAACGCAATACGTTATAACGTCATGCCACATAACCTATTTCGTTATAACGTCATCCCATATAACGTAATACGTTATAACGTCATACCATATAACGCAATACGTTATGACGTCATCCCATATAACGTAATACGTTATAACGTCGTCCCACATAACGTAATACGTCATAACGTCATCCCATATTACGTAATACGCTATAACGTCATACCATATAACGTAATACGTTATAACGTCATGCCACATAACCTATTTCGTTATAACGTCATCCCATATAACGTAATACCTTATAACGTCATACCATATAACGCAATACGTTATAACGTCATCCCATATAACGCAATACGTTATAACGTCGTCCCACATAACGTAATACGTTATAACGTCATCCCATATTACGTAATACGTTATAACGTCATACCATATAACGTAATACGTTATAACGTCATACCATATAACGCAATACGTTATAACGTCATCCCATATAACGTAATACGTTATAACGTCGTCCCACATAACGTAATACGTCATAACGTCATCCCATATTACGTAATACGCTATAACGTCATACCATATAACGTAATACGTTATAACGTCATGCCACATAACCTATTTCGTTATAACGTCATCCCATATAACGTAATACGTTATAACGTCATACCATATAACGCAATACGTTATAACGTCATCCCATATAACGCAATACTTTATAACGTCGTCCCACATAACGTAATACGTTATAACGTCATCCCATATTACGTAATACGTTATAACGTCGTCCCACATAACGTAATACGTTATAACGTCATCCCATATTACGTAATACGTTATAACGTCATACCATATAACGTAATACGTTATAACGTCATACCATATAACCTATTTCGTTATAACGTCATCCCACATAACGTAATACGTTACAACGTCATCCCATATAACGCAATACGTTATAACGTCATCCCATATAACGCAATACGTTATAACGTCGTCCCACATAACGTAATACGTTATAACGTCATCCCATATTACGTAATACGTTATAACGTCATACCATATAACGTAATACGTTATAACGTCATACCATATAACCTATTTCGTAATAACGTCATCCCACATAACGTAATACGTTATAACGTCATCCCATATAACGCAATACGTTATAACGTCATCCCATATAACGTAATACGGTATAACGTCATACCATATAACCTATCTACGTTATAACGTCATGCCATATAACGTAATTAGGTATTATGTGATACCGTATAACCTATTACGTTATAACGTCATACCATATAACCTATTTCGTTATAACGTCATACCATATAACCTATTACGTTATAACGTCATACCATATAACGCAATACGTTATAACGTCATCCAATATAACGCAATACGTTATAACGTCATCCCATATAACGCAATACGTTATAACGTCGTTCCACATAACGTAATACGTTATAACGTCATCCCATATTACGTAACACGTTATAGCGTCATACCATATAACCTATTTCGTTATAACGTCATCCCATATAACGTAATACGTTATAACGTCATACCATATAACGCAATACGTTATAACGTCATCCCATATAACGCAATACGTTATAACGTCGTCCCACATAACGTAATACGTTATAACTTCATCCCATATTACGTAATACGTTATAACGTCATACCATATAACGTAATACGTTATAACGTCATACCATATAACCTATTTCGTTATAACGTCATCCCACATAACGTAGTACGTTATAACGTCATCTCATATTACGTAATACGTTATAACGTCATCCCATATAACGAAATACGTTATAACGTCATCCCATATTACGTAATACGTTATAACGTCATACCATATAACGGAATACGTTATAACGTCGTCCCACATAACGTAATACGTTATAACGTCATCCCATATTACGTAATACGTTATAACGTCATCCCATATTACGTAATACGTTATAACGTCATACCATACAACGCAATACGTTATAACGTCATCCCATATAACGCAATACGTTATAACGTCGTCCCACATAACGTAATACGTTATAACGTCATCCCATATTACGTAATACGTTATAACGTCATACCATATAACGTAATACGTTATAACGTCATACCATATAACCTATTTCGTTATAACGTCATCCCACATAACGTAGTACGTTATAACGTCATCCCATATTACGCAATACGTTATAATGTCGTCCCACATAACGTAATACGTTATAACGTCATCCCATATTACGTAATACGTTATAACGTCATCCCATTTAACGAAATACGTTATAACGTCATCCCATATAACGTAATACGTTATAACGTCATACCACATAACGTAATTCGGTATAACGTCATACCGTATAACCTATTACGTTATAACGTCATACCATATAACCTATTACGTTATAACGTCATCCCATGTAACGTAATACGTTATAACGTCATCCCATATGACGTAATACGGTATAACGTCATACCACATAACCTATTTACGTTATAACGTCGTCCCATATAACGTAATACGTTATAACGTCATCCCATATAACGCAATACGTTATAACGTCGTCCCACATAACGTAATACGTTATAACGTCATCCCATATTACGTAATACGTTATAACGTCATCCCATATTACGTAATATGTTATAACGTCATACGATATAACGTAATACGTTATAACGTCATACCACATAACCTATTTCGTTATAACGTCATCCCATATAACGTAATACGTTATAACGTCATACCATATAACGCAATACGTTATAACGTCATCCCATATAACGCAATACGTTATAACGTCGTCCCACATAACGTAATACGTTATAACGTCATCCCATATTACGTAATACGTTATAACGTCGTCCCACATAACGTAATACGTTATAACGTCATCCCATATTACGTAATACGTTATAAAGTCATACCATACAACGCAATACGTTATAACGTCATCCCATATAACGCAATACGTTATAACGTCGTCCCACATAACGTAATACGTTATAACGTCGTCCCACATAACGTAATACGTTATAACGTCATCCCATATTACGTAATACGTTATAACGTCATCCCATATTACGTAATATGTTATAACGTCATACGATATAACGTAATACGTTATAACGTCATACCACATAACCTATTTCGTTATAACGTCATCCCATATAACGTAATACGTTATAACGTCATACCATATAACGCAATACGTTATAACGTCATCCCATATAACGCAATACGTTATAACGTCGTCCCACATAACGTAATACGTTATAACGTCATCCCATATTACGTAATACGTTATAACGTCATACCATATAACGTAATACGTTATAACGTCATACCATATAACCTATTTCGTTATAACGTCATCCCACATAACGTAATACGTTATAACGTCATCCCATATAACGCAATACGTTATAACGTCATCCCATATAACGCAATACGTTATAACGTCGTCCCACATAACGTAATACGTTATAACGTCATCCCATATTACGTAATACGTTATAACGTCATACCATATAACGTAATACGTTATAACGTCATACCATATAACCTATTTCGTTATAACGTCATCCCACATAACGTAATACGTTATAACGTCATCCCACATAACGTAATACGTTATAACGTCATCCCATATTACGTAATACGTTATAGCGTCATACCATATAACCTATTTCGTTATAACGTCATCCCATATAACGTAATACGTTATAACGTCATACCACATAACGTAATTCGGTATAACGTCATACCATATCACCTATTACGTTATAACGTCATACCATACAACCTATTACGTTATAACGTCATCCCATATAACTTAATACGTTATAACGTCATCCCATATGACGTAATACGGTATAACGTCATACCATATAACCTATTTACGTTATAACGTCATCCCATATAACGTAATACGTTATAACGTCATCCCATATAACGCAATACGTTATAACGTCATGCCACATAACCTATTTCGTTATAACGTCATCCCATATAACGTAATACGTTATAACGTCATACCATATAACGCAATACGTTATAACGTCATCCCATATAACGTAATACGTTATAACGTCGTCCCACATAACGTAATACGTCATAACGTCATCCCATATTACGTAATACGCTATAACGTCATACCATATAACGTAATACGTTATAACGTCATGCCACATAACCTATTTCGTTATAACGTCATCCCATATTACGTAATACGTTATAACGTCATACCATATAACGCAATACGTTATAACGTCATCCCATATAACGCAATACGTTATAACGTCGTCCCACATAACGTAATACGTTATAACGTCATCCCATATTACGTAATACGTTATAACGTCATACCATATAACGTAATACGTTATAACGTCATACCATATAACCTATTTCGTTATATCGTCATCCCACATAACGGAATACGTTATAACGTCATCCCATATAACGCAATACGTTATAACCTCATCCCATATAACGCAATACGTTATAACGTCGTCCCACATAACGTCATACGTTATAACGTCATCCCATATTACGTAATACGTTATAACGTCATACCATATAACGTAATACGTTATAACGTCATACCATATAACCTATTTCGTTATAACGTCATCCCACATAACGTAATACGTTATAACGTCATCCCATATTACGTAATACGTTATAACGTCATCCCATTTAACGAAATACGTTATAACGTCATCCCATATAACGTAATACGTTATAACGTCATACCACATAACGTAATTCGGTATAACGTCATACCATATAACCTATTACGTTATAACGTCATCTCATATAACTTAATACGTTATAACGTCATCCCATATGACGTAATACGGTATAACGTCATACCATATAACCTATTTACGTTATAACGTCATCCCATATAACGTAATACGTTATAACGTCATCCCATATAACGCAATACGTTATAACGTCATCCCATATAACGTAATACGTTATAACGTCATCCCATATAACGTAATACGTTATAACGTCATCCCATATAACGTAATACGTTATAACGTCGTCCCACATAACGTAATACGTTATAACGTCATGCCATATTACGTAATACGTTGTAGCGTCATCCCATATAACGTAATACGTTATAACGTCATGCCATATTACGTAATACGTTATAGCGTCATCCCATATAACGTAATACGGTATAACGTCATACCATATAACCTATTTACGTTATAACGTAATACCATATAACGTAATACGTTATAACGTCATACCATATAACCTATTTACGTTATAACGTCATACCATATAACGTATTACGTTATAACGTCATCCCATATAACGTAATACATTATAACGTCATCCCATATAACGTAATACGTTATAACGTCATCCCATATAACGCAATACGTTATAACGTCATCCCATATAACGCAATACGTTATAACGTCGTCCCACATAACGTCATACGTTATAACGTCATCCCATATTACGTAATACATTATAACGTCATCCCATATAACGTAATACGCTATAACGTCATCCCATATAACGCAATACGTTATAACGTCGTCCCACGTAACGTAATACGTTATAACGTCATGCCATATTACGTAATACGTTATAGCGTCATCCCATATAACGTAATACGTTATAACGTCATACCATATAACCTATTTCGTTATAACGTCATCCCACATAACGTAATACGTTATAACGTCATCCCATATTACGTAATACGTTATAACGTCATCCCATTTAACGAAATACGTTATAACGTCATCCCATATAACGTAATACGTTATAACGTCATACCACATAACGTAATTCGGTATAACGTCATACCATATAACCTATTACGTTATAACGTCATCCCATATAACTTAATACGTTATAACGTCATCCCATATGACGTAATACGGTATAACGTCATACCATATAACCTATTTACGTTATAACGTCATCCCATATAACGTAATACGTTATAACGTCATCCCATATAACGCAATACGTTATAACGTCATCCCATATAACGTAATACGTTATAACGTCATCCCATATAACGTAATACGTTATAACGTCATCCCATATAACGTAATACGTTATAACGTCGTCCCACATAACGTAATACGTTATAACGTCATGCCATATTACGTAATACGTTGTAGCGTCATCCCATATAACGTAATACGTTATAACGTCATGCCATATTACGTAATACGTTATAGCGTCATCCCATATAACGTAATACGGTATAACGTCATACCATATAACCTATTTACGTTATAACGTAATACCATATAACGTAATACGTTATAACGTCATACCATATAACCTATTTACGTTATAACGTCATACCATATAACGTATTACGTTATAACGTCATCCCATATAACGTAATACATTATAACGTCATCCCATATAACGTAATACGTTATAACGTCATCCCATATAACGCAATACGTTATAACGTCATCCCATATAACGCAATACGTTATAACGTCGTCCCACATAACGTCATACGTTATAACGTCATCCCATATTACGTAATACATTATAACGTCATCCCATATAACGTAATACGCTATAACGTCATCCCATATAACGCAATACGTTATAACGTCGTCCCACGTAACGTAATACGTTATAACGTCATGCCATATTACGTAATACGTTATAGCGTCATCCCATATAACGTAATACGGTATAACGTCATACCATATAACCTATTTACGTTATAACGTAATACCATATAACGTAATACGTTATAACGTCATACCATATAACCTATTTACGTTATAACGTCATACCATATAACGTATTACGCTATAAGGTCATCCCATACAACGTAGTACATTATAACGTCATCCCATATAAAGTAATACGTTATAACGTCATCCCATATAACGTAATACGTTATAACGTCATCCCATATAACGCAATACGTTATGACGTCGTCCCACATAACGTAATACGTTATAACGTCATCCCATATTACGTAATACGTTATAACGTCATACCATATAACGTAATACGTTATAACGTCATACCATATAACCTGTTTCGTTATAACGTCATCCCACATAACGTAATACGTTATAACGTTATCCCATATTACGTAATACGTTATAACGTCATCCCATTTAACGAAATACGTTATAACGTCATCCCATATAACGTAATACGTTATAACGTCATACCACATAACGTAATTCGGTATAACGTCATACCATATAACCTATTACGTTATAACGTCATCCCATATAACTTAATACGTTATAACGTCATCCCATATGACGTAATACGGTATAACGTCATACCATATAACCTATTTACGTTATAACGTCATCCCATATAACGTAATACGTTATAACGTCATCCCATATAACGCAATACGTTATAACGTCATCCCATATAACGTAATACGTTATAACGTCATCCCATATAACGTAATACGTTATAACGTCATCCCATATAACGTAATACGTTATAACGTCGTCCCACATAACGTAATACGTTATAACGTCATGCGATATTACGTAATACGTTGTAGCGTCATCCCATATAACGTAATACGTTATAACGTCATGCCATATTACGTAATACGTTATAGCGTCATCCCATATAACGTAATACGGTATAACGTCATACCATATAACCTATTTACGTTATAACGTAATACCATATAACGTAATACGTTATAACGTCATACCATATAACCTATTTACGTTATAACGTCATACCATATAACGTATTACGTTATAACGTCATCCCATATAACGTAATACATTATAACGTCATCCCATATAACGTAATACGTTATAACGTCATCCCATATAACGCAATACGTTATAACGTCATCCCATATAACGCAATACGTTATAACGTCGTCCCACATAACGTCATACGTTATAACGTCATCCCATATTACGTAATACATTATAACGTCATCCCATATAACGTAATACGCTATAACGTCATCCCATATAACGCAATACGTTATAACGTCGTCCCACGTAACGTAATACGTTATAACGTCATGCCATATTACGTAATACGTTATAGCGTCATCCCATATAACGTAATACGGTATAACGTCATCCCATATAACGTAATACGTTATAACGTCATACCACATAACGTAATTCGGTATAACGTCATACCATATAACCTTTTACGTTATAACGTCATACCATACAACCTATTACGTTATAACGTCATCCCATATAACTTAATACGTTATAACGTCATCCCATATAACGTAATACGTTATAACGTCATACAACATAACGTAATTCGGTATAACGTCATACCATATAACCTTTTACGTTATAACGTCATACCATACAACCTATTACGTTATAACGTCATCCCATATAACTTAATACGTTATAACGTCATCCCATATGACGTAATACGGTATAACGTCATACCATATAACGTAATACGTTATAACGTCATACCATATAACCTATTTCGTTATAACGTCATCCCACATAACGTAATACGTTATAACGTCATCCCATATTACGTAATACGTTATAACGTCATCATATTTAACGAAATACGTTATAACGTCATCCCATATAACGTAATACGTTATAACGTCATACCACATAACGTAATTCGGTATAACGTCATACCATATAACCTATTACGTTATAACGTCATACCATATAACCTATTACGTTATAACGTCATCCCATATAACGTAATACGTTATAACGTCATCCCATATGACGTAATACGGTATAACGTCATACCATATAACCTATTTACGTTGTAACGTCATCCCATATAACGTAATACGTTATAACGTCATCCCATATAACGTAATACGTTATAACGTCATCCCATTTAACGAAATACGTTATAACGTCATCCCATATAACGTAATACGTTATAACGTCATACCACATAACGTAATTCGGTATAACGTCATACCATATAACCTTTTACGTTATAACGTCATACCATACAACCTATTACGTTATAACGCCATCCCATATAACTTAATACGTTATAACGTCATCCCATATGACGTAATACGGTATAACGTCATACCATATAACGTAATACGTTATAACGTCATACCATATAACCTATTTACGTTATAACGTCATCCCATATAACGTAATACGTTATAACGTCATCCCATATAACGCAATACGTTATAACGTCGTCCCACATAACGTAATACGTTATAACGTCATCCCATTTAACGAAATACGTTATAACGTCATCCCATATAACGTAATACGTTATAACGTCATACCACATAACGTAATTCGGTATAACGTCATACCATATAACCTTTTACGTTATAACGTCATACCATACAACCTATTACGTTATAACGTCATCCCATATAACTTAATACGTTATAACGTCATCCCATATGACGTAACACGGTATAACGTCATACCATATAACGTAATACGTTATAACGTCATACCATATAACCTATTTACGTTATAACGTCATCCCATATAACGTAATACGTTATAACGTCATCCCATATAACGCAATACGTTATAACGTCGTCCCACATAACGTAATACGTTATAACGTCATCCCATATTACGTAATACGTTATAACGTCATCCCATATTACGTAATACGTTATAACGTCATACCACATAACCTATTTCGTTATAACGTCATCCCACATAACGTAATACGTTATAACGTCATCCCATATAACGCAATACGTTATAACGTCGTCCCACATAACGTAATACGTTATAACGTCATCCCATATTGCGTAATACGTTATAACGTCATACCATATAACGTAATACGTTATAACGTCATACCATATAACCTATTTCGTTATAACGTCATCCCACATAACGTAATACGTTATAACGTCATCCCATATAACGCAATACGTTATAACGTCATCCCATATAACGCAATACGTTATAACGTCGTACCACATAACGTAATACGTTATAACGTCATCCCATATTACGTAATACGTTATAACGTCATACCATATAACGTAATACGTTATAACGTCGTCCCACATAACGTAATACGTTATAACGTCATCCCATATTACGTAATACGTTATAACGTCATACCATATAACGTAATACGTTATAACGTCATACCATATAACCTATTTCGTTATAACGTCATCCCACATAACGTAATACGTTATAACGTCATCCCATATTACGTAATACGTTATAACGTCATCATATTTAACGAAATACGTTATAACGTCATCCCATATAACGTAATACGTTATAACGTCATACCACATAACGTAATTCGGTATAACGTCATACCATATAACCTATTACGTTATAACGTCATACCATATAACCTATTACGTTATAACGTCATCCCATATAACGTAATACGTTATAACGTCATCCCATATGACGTAATACGGTATAACGTCATACCATATAACCTATTTACGTTGTAACGTCATCCCATATAACGTAATACGTTATAACGTCATCCCATATGACGTAATACGGTATAACGTCATACCATATAACGTAATACGTTATAACGTCATACCATATAACCTATTTACGTTATAACGTCATCCCATATTACGTAATACGTTATAACGTCATCATATTTAACGAAATACGTTATAACGTCATCCCATCTAACGCAATACGTTATAACGTCGTCCCATATTACGCAATACGTTATAACGTCATCCCATATTACGTAATACGTTATAACGTCATACCATATAACGTAATACGTTATAACGTCATACCACATAACCTATCTCGTTATAACGTCATCCCATATAACGTAATACGTTATAACGTCATACCATATAACGCAATACGTTATAACGTCATCCCATATAACGCAATACTTTATAACGTCGTCCCACATAACGTAATACGTTATAACGTCATCCCATATTACGTAATACGTTATAACGTCATACCATATAATGCAATACGTTATAACGTCATCCCATATAACGCAATACGTTATAACGTCGTCCCACATAACGTAATACGTTATAACGTCATCCCCTATTACGTAATACGGTATAACGTCATACCACATAACCTATTTACGTTATAACGTCGTCCCATATAACGTAATACGTTATAACGTCATCCCATATAACGCAATACGTTATAACGTCGTCCCACATAACGTAATACGTTATAACGTCATCCCACATAACGTAATACGTTATAACCTCATCCCATATTACGTAATACGTTATAACGTCATCCCATATGACGTAATACGGTATAACGTCATACCATATAACCTATTTACGTTATAACGTCATCCCATATAACGTAATACGTTATAACGTCATCCCATATAACGCAATACGTTATAACGTTGTCCCACATAACGTAATACGTTATAACGTCATCCCATATTACGCAATACGTTATAACGTCATCCCATATTACGTAATACGTTATAACGTCATACCACATAACCTATCTCGTTATAACGTCATCCCATATAACATAATACGTTATAACGTCATACCATATAACGCAATACGTTATAACGTCATCCCATATAACGCAATACTTTATAACGTCGTCCCACATAACGTAATACGTTATAACGTCATCCCATATTACGTAATACGTTATAACGTCATACCATATAACGCAATACGTTATAACGTCATCCCATATAACGCAATACGTTATAACGTCGTCCCACATAACGTAATACGTTATAACGTCATCCCATATTACGTAATACGGTATAACGTCATACCACATAACCTATTTACGTTATAACGTCGTCCCATATAACGTAATACGTTATAACGTTATCCCATATAACGCAATACGTTATAACGTCGTCCCACATAACGTAATACGTTATAACGTCATCCCACATAACGTAATACGTTATAACCTCATCCCATATTACGTAATACGTTATAACGTCATCCCATTTAACGAAATACGTTATAACGTCATCCCATATAACGTAATACGTTATAACGTCATACCACATAACGTAATTCGGTATAACGTCATACCATATAACCTATTACGTTATAACGTCATACCATATAACCTATTACGTTATAACGTCATCCCATATAACGTAATACGTTATAACGTCATCCCATATGACGTGATACGGTATAACGTCATACCATATAACCTATTTACGTTATAACGTCATCCCATATAACGTAATACGTTATAACGTCATACCATATAACCTATTTCGTTATAACGTCATCCCACATAACGTAATACGTTATAACGTCATCCCATATTACGTAATACGTTATAACGTCATCCCATTTAACGAAATACGTTATAACGTCATCCCATATAATGTAATACGTTATAACGTCATACCACATAACGTAATTCGGTATAACGTCATACCATATAACCTATTACGTTATAACGTCATACCATATAACCTATTACGTTATAACGTCATCCCATATAACGTAATACGTTATAACGTCATCCCATATGACGTAATACGGTATAACGTCATACCACATAACCTATTTACGTTATAACGTCGTCCCATATAACGTAATACGTTATAACGTCATCCCATATAACGCAATACGTTATAACGTCGTCCCACATAACGTAATACGTTATAACGTCATCCCATATTACGTAATACGTTATAACGTCATCCCATATTACGTAATACGTTATAACGTCATACGATATAACGTAATACGTTATAACGTCATACCACATAACCTATTTCGTTATAACGTCATCCCATATAACGTAATACGTTATAACGTCATACCATATAACGCAATACGTTATAACGTCATCCCATATAACGCAATACGTTATAACGTCGTCCCACATAACGTAATACGTTATAACGTCATCCCATATTACGTAATACGTTATAACGTCATACCATATAACGTAATACGTTATAACGTCATACCATATAACCTATTTCGTTATACCGTCATCCCACATAACGTAATACGTTATAACGTCATCCCATATAACGCAATACGTTATAACGTCATCCCATATAACGCAATACGTTATAACGTCATCCCATATAACGCAATACGTTATAACGTCGTCCCACATAACGTAATACGTTATAACTTCATCCCATATTACGTAATACGTTATAACGTCATACCATATAACGTAATACGTTATAACGTCATACCATATAACCTATTTCGTTATAACGTCATCCCACATAACGTAGTACGTTATAACGTCATCTCATATTACGTAATACGTTATAACGTCATCCCATATAACGAAATACGTTATAACGTCATCCCATATTACGTAATACGTTATAACGTCATACCATATAACGCAATACGTTATAACGTCATCCCATATAACGCAATACGTTATAACGTCATCCCATATAACGCAATACGTTATAACGTCTTTCCACATAACGTAATACGTTATAACGTCATCCCATATTACGTAATACGTTATAGCGTCATACGATATAACGCAATACGTTATAACGTCGTCCCACATAACGTAATACGTTATAACGTCATCCCATATTACGTAATACGTTATAACGTCATACCATATAACGTAATACGTTATAACGTCATACCATATAACCTATTTCGTTATAACGTCATCCCACATAACGTAGTACGTTATAACGTCATCTCATATTACGTAATACGTTATAACGTCATCCCATATAACGAAATACGTTATAACGTCATCCCATATTACGTAATACGTTATAACGTCATACCATATAACGGAATACGTTATAACGTCGTCCCACATAACGTAATACGTTATAACGTCATCCCATATTACGTAATACGTTATAACGTCATCCCATATTACGTAATACGTTATAACGTCATACCATATAACGTAATACGTTATAACGTCATACCATATAACCTATTTCGTTATAACGTCATCCCACATAACGTAGTACGTTATAACGTCATCCCATATTACGCAATACGTTATAACGTCGTCCCACATAACGTAATACGTTATAACGTCATCCCATATTACGTAATACGTTATAACGTCATCCCATTTAACGAAATACGTTATAACGTCATCCCATATAACGTAATACGTTATAACGTCATACCACATAACGTAATTCGGTATAACGTCATACCGTATAACCTATTACGTTATAACGTCATACCATATAACCTATTACGTTATAACGTCATCCCATATAACGTAATACGTTATAACGTCATCCCATATGACGTAATACGGTATAACGTCATACCACATAACCTATTTACGTTATAACGTCGTCCCATATAACGTAATACGTTATAACGTCATCCCATATAACGCAATACGTTATAACGTCGTCCCACATAACGAAATACGTTATAACGTCATCCCATATTACGTAATACGTTATAACGTCATCCCATATTACGTAATACGTTATATCGTCATACGATATAACGTAATACGTTATAACGTCATACCGCATAACCTATTTCGTTATAACGTCATCCCATATAACGTAATACGATATAACGTCATACCATATAACGCAATACGTTATAACGTAATCCCATATAACGCAATACGTTATAACGTCGTCCCACATAACGTAATACGTTATAACGTCATCCCATATTACGTAATACGTTATAACGTCATACCATATAACGTAATACGTTATAACGTCATACCATATAACCTATTTCGTTATAACGTCATCCCACATAACGTAATACGTTATAACGTCACCCCATATAACGCAATACGTTATAACGTCATCCCATATAACGCAATACGTTATAACGTCGTCCCACATAACGTAATACGTTATAACGTCATCCCATATTACGTAATACGTTATAACGTCATACCATATAACGTAATACGTTATAACGTCATACCATATAACCTATTTCGTTATAACGTCATCCCACATAACGTAATACGTTATAACGTCATCCCATATAACGCAATACGTTATAACGTCATCCCATATAACGTAATACGGTATAACGTCATACCATATAACCTATCTACGTTATAACGTCATGCCATATAACGTAATTAGGTATTACGTGATACCGTATAACCTATTACGTTATAACGTCATACCATATAACCTATTTCGTTATAACGTCATACCATATAACCTATTACGTTATAACGTCATACCGTATAACGCAATACGTTATAACGTCATCCCATATAACGCAATACGTTATAACGTCATCCCATATAACGCAATACGTTATAACGTCGTTCCACATAACGTAATACGTTATAACGTCATCCCATATTACGTAATACGTTATAGCGTCATACCATATAATCTATTTCGATATAACGTCATCCCATATAACGTAATACGTTATAACGTCATACCATATAACGCAATACGTTATAACGTCATCCCATATAACGCAATACGTTATAACGTCGTCCCACATAACGTAATACGTTATAACTTCATCCCATATTACGTAATACGTTATAACGTCATACCATATAACGTAATACGTTATAACGTCATACCATATAACCTATTTCGTTATAACGTCATCCCACATAACGTAGTACGTTATAACGTCATCTCATATTACGTAATACGTTATAACGTCATCCCATATAACGAAATACGTTATAACGTCATCCCATATTACGTAACACGTTATAACGCCATACCATATAACGGAATACGTTATAACGTCGTCCCACATAACGTAATACGTTATAACGTCATCCCATATTACGTAATACGTTATAACGTCATCCCATATTACGTAATACGTTATAACGTCATACCATACAACGCAATACGTTATAACGTCATCCCATATAAAGCAATACGTTATAACGTCGTCCCACATAACGTAATACGTTATAACGTCATCCCATATTACGTAATACGTTATAACGTCATACCATATAACGTAATACGTTATAACGTCATACCATATAACCTATTTCGTTATAACGTCATCCCACATAACGTAGTACGTTATAACGTCATCCCATATTACGCAATACGTTATAACGTCGTCCCACATAACGTAATACGTTATAACGTCATCCCATATTACGTAATACGTTATAACGTCATCCCATATAACGTAATACGGTATAATGTCATACCATATAACCTATTTACGTTATAACGTCATACCATATAACGTAATTAGGTATTACGTCATACCGTATAACCTATTACGTTATAACGTCATACCATATAACCTATTACGTTATAACGTCATCCCATATAACGTAATACGTTATAACGTCATCCCATATGACGTAATACGGTATAACGTCATACCATATAACCTATTTACGTTATAACGTCATACCATATAACGTAATACGTTATAACGTTATACCATATAACCAATTACGTTATAGCGTCATCCCATATAACGTAATACGTTATAACGTCATCCCATATAACGTAATACGTTATAACGTCATCCCATATATCGCAATACGTTATAACGTCGTCCCACATAACGTAATACGTTATAACGTCATGCCATATTACGTAATACGTTATAGCGTCATCCCATATAACGTAATACGGTATAACGTCATACCATATAACCTATTTACGTTATAACGTAATACCATATAACGTAATACGTTATAACGTCATCCCATATAACGTAATACGTTATAACGTCATCCCATATAACGTATTACGTTATAACGTCATACCATATTACGTAATACGTTATAACGTCATACCACATAACCTATTTACGTTATAACGTCATACCATATAACGTATTACGTTATAACGTCATCCCATATATCGCAATACGTTATAACGTCGTCCCACATAACGTAATACGTTATAACGTCATGCCATATTACGTAATACGTTATAGCGTCATCCCATATAACGTAATACGGTATAACGTCATACCATATAACCTATTTACGTTATAACGTAATACCATATAACGTATTACGTTATAACGTCATACCATATAACGTATTACGTTATAACGTCATACCATCTTACGTAATACGTTATAACGTCATCCCATATAACGTAATACGGTATAACGTCATACCATATAACCTATTTACGTTATAACGTCATACCATATAACGTATTACGTTATAACGTCATCCCATATAACGCAATACGTTATAACGTCATCCCATATGACGTAATACGGTATAACGTCATACCATATAACGTAATACGTTATAAAGTCATACCATATAACCAATTTACGTTATAACGTCATCCCATATAACGTAATACGTTATAACGTCATCCCATATAACGCAATACGTTATAACTTCGTCCCACATAATGTAATACGTTATAACGTCATCCCATATAACGTAATACGTTATAACGTCATCCCATATAACGCAATACGTTATAACGTCGTCCAACATAACGTAATACGTTATAACGTCATGCCATATTACGTAATACGTTATAGCGTCATCCCATATAACGTAATACGGTATAACGTCATACCATATAACCTATTTACGTTATAACGTAATACCATATAACGTAATACGTCATAACGTCATACCATATAACCTATTTACGTTATAACGTCATACCATATAACGTATTACGTTATAACGTCATCCCATATAACGTAATACATTATAACGTCATCCCATATAACGTAATACGTTATAACGTCATCTCATATAACGTAATTCGGTATAACGTCATGTCATATAACCTATTACGTTATAACGTCATCCCACATAACGTAATACGTTATAACGTCATCCCATATAACGCAATACGTTATAACGTCATCCCATATAACGCAATGCGTTATAACTTCGTCCCACATAACGTAATACGTTATAACGTCATCCCATATTACGTAATACGTTACAACGTCATCCCATATTACGTAATACGTTATAACGTCATACCATATAACGTAATACGTTATAACGTCATACCATATAACCTATTTCGTTATAACGTCATCCCACATAACGTAATACGTTATAACGTCATCCCATATAACGCAATACGCTATAACGTCATCCCATATAACGCAATACGTTATAACGTCGTCCCACATAACGTAATACGTTATAACGTCATCCCATATTACGTAATACGTTATAACGTCATACCATATAACGTAATACGTTATAACGTCATACGATATAACCTATTTCGTTATAACGTCATCCCACATAACGTAATACGTTATAACGTCATCCCATATAACGTAATACGTTATAACGTCATCCCATATAACGTAATACGTTATAACGTCGTCCCATATAACGCAATACGTTATAACGTCATCCCATTTAACGAAATACGTTATAACGTCATACCATATAACGTAATACGTTATAACGTCATACCATATAACCTATTTCGTTATAACGTCATCCCACATAACGTAATACGTTATAACGTCATCCCATACAACGCAATACGTTATAACGTCATCCCATATAACGCAATACGTTATAACGTCGTCCCACATAACGTAATACGTTATAACGTCATCCCATATTACGTAATACGTTATAACGTCATACCACATAACGTAATTCGGTATAACGTCATACCATATAACCTATTACGTTATAACGTCATACCATACAACCTATTACGTTATAACGTCATCCCATAGAACTTAATACGTTATAACGTCATCCCATATGACGTAATACGGTATAACGTCATACCATATAACCTATTTACGTTATAACGTCATCCCATATAACGTAATACGTTATAACGTCATCCCATATTACGTAATACGTTATAACGTCATACCATAAAACGCAATACGTTATAACGTCATACCATATAACCTATTTCGTTATAACGTCATCCCACATAACGTAGTACGTTATAACGTCATCCCATATTACGTAATACGTTATAACGTCATACCATATAACCTATTTACGTTATAACGTCATCCCATATAACGTAATACGTTATAACGTCATCCCATATAACGGAATACGTTATAACGTCGTCCCACATAACGTAATACGTTATAACGTCATCCCATATTACGTAATACGTTATAACGTCATCCCATATTACGTAATACGTTATAACGTCATACCATATAACGCAATACGTTATAACGTCATCCTATATAACGCAATACGTTATAACGTCGTCCCACATAACGTAATACGTTATAACGTCATCCCATATTACGTAATTCGTCATAACGTCATACCATATAACGTAATACGTTATAACGTCATACCATATAACCTATTTCGTTATAACGTCATCCCACATAACGTAGTACGTTATAACGTCATCCCATATGACGTAATACGGTATAACATCATACCATATAACCTATTTACGTTATAACGTCGTCCCATATAACGTAATACGTTATAACGTCATCCCATATAACGCAATACGTTATAACGTCGTCCCACATAACGTAATACGTTATAACGTCATCCCATATTACGTAATACGTTATAACGTCTTCCCATATTACGTAATACGTTATAACGTCATACCATATAACGTAATACGTTATAACGTCATACCACATAACGTAGTACGTTATAACGTCATCCCATATTACGTAATACGTTATAACGTCATACCATATAACCTATTTACGTTATAACGTCATCCCATATAACGTAATACGTTATAACGTCATCCCATATAACGGAATACGTTATAACGTCGTCCCACATAACGTAATACGTTATAACGTCATCCCATATTACGTAATACGTTATAACGTCATCCCATATTACGTAATACGTTATAACGTCATACCATATAACGCAATACGTTATAACGTCATCCTATATAACGCAATACGTTATAACGTCATCCCATATTACGTAATACGTTATAACGTCATACCATAAAACGCAATACGTTATAACGTCATACCATATAACCTATTTACGTTATAACGTCATCCCATATAACGTAATACGTTATAACGTCATCCCATATAACGGAATACGTTATAACGTCGTCCCACATAACGTAATACGTTATAACGTCATCCCATATTACGTAATACGTTATAACGTCATCCCATATTACGTAATACGTTATAACGTCATACCATATAACGCAATACGTTATAACGTCATCCTATATAACGCAATACGTTATAACGTCGTCCCACATAACGTAATACGTTATAACGTCATCCCATATTACGTAATACGTCATAACGTCATACCATATAACGTAATACGTTATAACGTCATACCATATAACCTATTTCGTTATAACGTCATCCCACATAACGTAGTACGTTATAACGTCATCCCATATGACGTAATACGGTATAACATCATACCATATAACCTATTTACGTTATAACGTCGTCCCATATAACGTAATACGTTATAACGTCATCCCATATAACGCAATACGTTATAACGTCGTCCCACATAACGTAATACGTTATAACGTCATCCCATATTACGTAATACGTTATAACGTCTTCCCATATTACGTAATACGTTATAACGTCATACCATATAACGTAATACGTTATAACGTCATACCACATGACCTATTTCGTTATAACGTCATCCCATATAACGTAATACGTTATAAAGTCATACCATATAACGCAATACGTTATAACGTCGTCCCATATAACGTAATACGTTATAACGTCGTCCCACATAACGTAATACGTTATAACGTCATCCCATATTACGTAATACGTTATAACGTCATACCATATAACGTAATACGTTATAACGTCATACCATATAACCTATTTCGTTGTAACGTCATCCCACATAACGTAATACGTTATAACGTCATCCCATATAACGCAATACGTTATAACGTCATCCCATATAACGCAATACGTTATAACGTCGTCCCACATAACGTAATACGTTATAACGTCATCCCATATTACGTAATACGTTATAAGGTCATACCATATAACGTAATACGTTATAACGTCATACCATATAACCTATTTCGTTATAACGTCATCCCACATAACGTAATACGTTATAACGTCATCCCATATAACGCAATACGTTATAACGTCATCCCATATAACGTAATACGGTATAACGTCATACCATATAACCTATCTACGTTATAACGTCATTCCATATAACGTAATGAGGTATTACGTGATACCGTATAACCTATTACGTTATAACGTCATACCATATAACCTATTTCGTTATAACGTCATACCATATAACCTATTACGTTATAACGTCATACCATATAACGCAATACGTTATAACGTCATCCCATATAACGCAATACGTTATAACGTCGTCCCACATAACGTAATCCGTTATAACGTCATCCCATATTACGTAATACGTTATAGCGTCATACCATATAACCTATTTCGTTATAACGTCATCCCATATAACGTAATACGTTATAACGTCATACAATATAACGCAATACGTTATAACGTCATCCCATATAACGCAATACGTTATAACGTCGTCCCACATAACGTAATACGTTATAACGTCATCCCATATTACGTAATACGTTATAACGTCATACCATATAACGTAATACGTTATAACGTCATACCATATAACCTATTTCGTTATAACGTCATCCCACATAACGTAGTACGTTATAACGTCATCCCATATTACGTAATACGTTATAACGTCATCCCATATAACGAAATATGTTATAACGTCATCCCATATTACGTAATACGTTATAACGTCATACCATATAACGTAATACGTTATAACGTCATACCATATAACCTATTTCGTTATAACGTCATCCCATATAACGCAATACGTTATAACGTCATCCCACATAACGTAATACGTTATAACGTCATCCCATATTACGTAATAAGTTATAACGTCATCCCATTTAACGAAATACGTTATAACGTCATCCCATATAACGTAATACGTTATAACGTCATACCACATAACGTAATTCGGTATAACGTCATACCATATCACCTATTACGTTATAACGTCATACCATACAACCTATTACGTTATAACGTCATAACATATAACTTAATACGTTATAACGTCATCCCATATGACGTAATACGGTATAACGTCATACCATATAACCTGTTTACGTTATAACGTCATCCCATATAACGTAATACGTTATAACGTCATCCCATATAACGCAATACGTTATAACGTCGTCCCACATAACGTAATACGTTATAACGTCATCCCATATTACGTAATACGTTATAACGTCATCCCATATTACGTAATACGCTATAACGTCATACCATATAACGTAATACGTTATAACGTCATGCCACATAACCTATTTCGTTATAACGTCATCCCATATAACGTAATACGTTATAACGTCATACCATATAACGCAATACGCTATAACGTCATCCCATATAACGCAATACGTTATAACGTCGTCCCACATAACGTAATACGTTATAACGTCATCCCATATTACGTAATACGTTATAACGTCATCCCATATTACGTAATACGTTATAACGTCATACCATATAACGCAATACGTTATAACGTCATCCTATATAACGCAATACGTTATAACGTCGTCCCACATAACGTAATACGTTATAACGTCATCCCATATTACGTAATACGTTATAACGTCATACCACATAACCTATTTACGTTATAACGTCGTCCCATATAACGTAATACGTTATAACGTCATCCCATATAACGCAATACGTTATAACGTCGTCCCACATAACGAAATACGTTATAACGTCATCCCATATTACGTAATACGTTATAACGTCATCCCATATTACGTAATACGTTATATCGTCATACGATATAACGTAATACGTTATAACGTCATACCGCATAACCTATTTCGTTATAACGTCATCCCATATAACGTAATACGATATAACGTCATACCATATAACGCAATACGTTATAACGTAATCCCATATAACGCAATACGTTATAACGTCGTCCCACATAACGTAATACGTTATAACGTCATCCCATATTACGTAATACGTTATAACGTCATCCCATATTACGTAATACGTTATAACGTCATACCATATAACGTAATACGTTATAACGTCATACCATATAACCTATTTCGTTATAACGTCATCCCACATAACGTAGTACGTTATAACGTCATCCCATATTACGCAATACGTTATAACGTCGTCCCACATAACGTAATACGTTATAACGTCATCCCATATTACGTAATACGTTATAACGTCATCCCATTTAACGAAATACGTTATAACGTCATCCCATATAACGTAATACGTTATAACGTCATACCACATAACGTAATTCGGTATAACGTCATACCGTATAACCTATTACGTTATAACGTCATACCATATAACCTATTACGTTATAACGTCATCCCATATAACGTAATACGTTATAACGTCATCCCATATGACGTAATACGGTATAACGTCATACCACATAACCTATTTACGTTATAACGTCGTCCCATATAACGTAATACGTTATAACGTCATCCCATATAACGCAATACGTTATAACGTCGTCCCACATAACGAAATACGTTATAACGTCATCCCATATTACGTAATACGTTATAACGTCATCCCATATTACGTAATACGTTATATCGTCATACGATATAACGTAATACGTTATAACGTCATACCGCATAACCTATTTCGTTATAACGTCATCCCATATAACGTAATACGATATAACGTCATACCATATAACGCAATACGTTATAACGTAATCCCATATAACGCAATACGTTATAACGTCGTCCCACATAACGTAATACGTTATAACGTCATCCCATATTACGTAATACGTTATAACGTCATACCATATAACGTAATACGTTATAACGTCATACCATATAACCTATTTCGTTATAACGTCATCCCACATAACGTAATACGTTATAACGTCATCCCATATAACGCAATACGTTATAACGTCATCCCATATAACGCAATACGTTATAACGTCGTCCCACATAACGTAATACGTTATAACGTCATCCCATATTACGTAATACGTTATAACGTCATACCATATAACGTAATACATTATAACGTCATACCATATAACCTATTTCGTTATAACGTCATCCCACATAACGTAATACGTTATAACGTCATCCCATATAACGCAATACGTTATAACGTCATCCCATATAACGTAATACGGTATAACGTCATACCATATAACCTATCTACGTTATAACGTCATGCCATATAACGTAATTAGGTATTACGTGATACCGTATAACCTATTACGTTATAACGTCATACCATATAACCTATTTCGTTATAACGTCATACCATATAACCTATTACGTTATAACGTCATACCGTATAACGCAATACGTTATAACGTCATCCCATATAACGCAATACGTTATAACGTCATCCCATATAACGCAATACGTTATAACGTCGTTCCACATAACGTAATACGTTATAACGTCATCCCATATTACGTAATACGTTATAGCGTCATACCATATAATCTATTTCGATATAACGTCATCCCATATAACGTAATACGTTATAACGTCATACCATATAACGCAATACGTTATAACGTCATCCCATATAACGCAATACGTTATAACGTCGTCCCACATAACGTAATACGTTATAACTTCATCCCATATTACGTAATACGTTATAACGTCATACCATATAACGTAATACGTTATAACGTCATACCATATAACCTATTTCGTTATAACGTCATCCCACATAACGTAGTACGTTATAACGTCATCTCATATTACGTAATACGTTATAACGTCATCCCATATAACGAAATACGTTATAACGTCATCCCATATTACGTAACACGTTATAACGCCATACCATATAACGGAATACGTTATAACGTCGTCCCACATAACGTAATACGTTATAACGTCATCCCATATTACGTAATACGTTATAACGTCATCCCATATTACGTAATACGTTATAACGTCATACCATACAACGCAATACGTTATAACGTCATCCCATATAAAGCAATACGTTATAACGTCGTCCCACATAACGTAATACGTTATAACGTCATCCCATATTACGTAATACGTTATAACGTCATACCATATAACGTAATACGTTATAACGTCATACCATATAACCTATTTCGTTATAACGTCATCCCACATAACGTAGTACGTTATAACGTCATCCCATATTACGCAATACGTTATAACGTCGTCCCACATAACGTAATACGTTATAACGTCATCCCATATTACGTAATACGTTATAACGTCATCCCATATAACGTAATACGGTATAATGTCATACCATATAACCTATTTACGTTATAACGTCATACCATATAACGTAATTAGGTATTACGTCATACCGTATAACCTATTACGTTATAACGTCATACCATATAACCTATTACGTTATAACGTCATCCCATATAACGTAATACGTTATAACGTCATCCCATATGACGTAATACGGTATAACGTCATACCATATAACCTATTTACGTTATAACGTCATACCATATAACGTAATACGTTATAACGTTATACCATATAACCAATTACGTTATAGCGTCAT
Source organism: Bombus vancouverensis nearcticus (assembly GCF_051014615.1). Lineage (NCBI taxonomy): Eukaryota > Metazoa > Arthropoda > Insecta > Hymenoptera > Apidae > Bombus > Bombus vancouverensis. The sequence continues at coordinate 391,517 of NW_027468912.1, forward strand.
CCCATATAACGTAATACGTTATAACGTCATCCCATATAACGTAATACGTTATAACGTCATCCCATATATCGCAATACGTTATAACGTCGTCCCACATAACGTAATACGTTATAACGTCATGCCATATTACGTAATACGTTATAGCGTCATCCCATATAACGTAATACGGTATAACGTCATACCATATAACCTATTTACGTTATAACGTAATACCATATAACGTAATACGTTATAACGTCATCCCATATAACGTAATACGTTATAACGTCATCCCATATAACGTATTACGTTATAACGTCATACCATATTACGTAATACGTTATAACGTCATACCACATAAACTATTTACGTTATAACGTCATACCATATAACGTATTACGTTATAACGTCATACCATATAACGTATTACGTTATAACGTCATACCATCTTACGTAATACGTTATAACGTCATCCCATATAACGTAATACGGTATAACGTCATACCATATAACCTATTTACGTTATAACGTCATACCATATAACGTATTACGTTATAACGTCATCCCATATAACGCAATACGTTATAACGTCATCCCATATGACGTAATACGGTATAACGTCATACCATATAACGTAATACATTATAACGTCATCCCATATAACGTAATACGTTATAACGTCATCTCATATAACGTAATTCGGTATAACGTCATGTCATATAACCTATTTACGTTATAACGTCATACCATATAACGTATTACGTTATAACGTCATCCCATATAACGCAATACGTTATAACGTCATCCCATATGACGTAATACGGTATAACGTCATACCATATAACGTAATACATTATAACGTCATCCCATATAACGTAATACGTTATAACGTCATCCCATATAACGCAATACGTTATAACGTCGTCCAACATAACGTAATACGTTATAACGTCATGCCATATTACGTAATACGTTATAGCGTCATCCCATATAACGTAATACGGTATAACGTCATACCATATAACCTATTTACGTTATAACGTAATACCATATAACGTAATACGTCATAACGTCATACCATATAACCTATTTACGTTATAACGTCATACCATATAACGTATTACGTTATAACGTCATCCCATATAACGTAATACATTATAACGTCATCCCATATAACGTAATACGTTATAACGTCATCTCATATAACGTAATTCGGTATAACGTCATGTCATATAACCTATTACGTTATAACGTCATCCCACATAACGTAATACGTTATAACGTCATCCCATATAACGCAATACGTTATAACGTCATCCCATATAACGCAATGCGTTATAACTTCGTCCCACATAACGTAATACGTTATAACGTCATCCCATATTACGTAATACGTTACAACGTCATCCCATATTACGTAATACGTTATAACGTCATACCATATAACGTAATACGTTATAACGTCATACCATATAACCTATTTCGTTATAACGTCATCCCACATAACGTAATACGTTATAACGTCATCCCATATAACGCAATACGCTATAACGTCATCCCATATAACGCAATACGTTATAACGTCGTCCCACATAACGTAATACGTTATAACGTCATCCCATATTACGTAATACGTTATAACGTCATACCATATAACGTAATACGTTATAACGTCATACCATATAACCTATTTCGTTATAACGTCATCCCACTTAACGTATTACGTTATAACGTCATACGATATAACCTATTTCGTTATAACGTCATCCCACATAACGTAATACGTTATAACGTCATCCCATATAACGTAATACGTTATAACGTCATCCCATATAACGTAATACGTTATAACGTCGTCCCATATAACGCAATACGTTATAACGTCATCCCATTTAACGAAATACGTTATAACGTCATACCATATAACGTAATACGTTATAACGTCATACCATATAACCTATTTCGTTATAACGTCATCCCACATAACGTAATACGTTATAACGTCATCCCATATAACGCAATACGTTATAACGTCATCCCATATAACGCAATACGTTATAACGTCGTCCCACATAACGTAATACGTTATAACGTCATCCCATATTACGTAATACGTTATAACGTCATACCACATAACGTAATTCGGTATAACGTCATACCATATAACCTATTACGTTATAACGTCATACCATACAACCTATTACGTTATAACGTCATCCCATAGAACTTAATACGTTATAACGTCATCCCATATGACGTAATACGGTATAACGTCATACCATATAACCTATTTACGTTATAACGTCATCCCATATAACGTAATACGTTATAACGTCATCCCATATTACGTAATACGTTATAACGTCATACCATAAAACGCAATACGTTATAACGTCATACCATATAACCTATTTCGTTATAACGTCATCCCACATAACGTAGTACGTTATAACGTCATCCCATATTACGTAATACGTTATAACGTCATACCATATAACCTATTTACGTTATAACGTCATCCCATATAACGTAATACGTTATAACGTCATCCCATATAACGGAATACGTTATAACGTCGTCCCACATAACGTAATACGTTATAACGTCATCCCATATTACGTAATACGTTATAACGTCATCCCATATTACGTAATACGTTATAACGTCATACCATATAACGCAATACGTTATAACGTCATCCTATATAACGCAATACGTTATAACGTCGTCCCACATAACGTAATACGTTATAACGTCATCCCATATTACGTAATTCGTCATAACGTCATACCATATAACGTAATACGTTATAACGTCATACCATATAACCTATTTCGTTATAACGTCATCCCACATAACGTAGTACGTTATAACGTCATCCCATATGACGTAATACGGTATAACATCATACCATATAACCTATTTACGTTATAACGTCGTCCCATATAACGTAATACGTTATAACGTCATCCCATATAACGCAATACGTTATAACGTCGTCCCACATAACGTAATACGTTATAACGTCATCCCATATTACGTAATACGTTATAACGTCTTCCCATATTACGTAATACGTTATAACGTCATACCATATAACGTAATACGTTATAACGTCATACCACATAACGTAGTACGTTATAACGTCATCCCATATTACGTAATACGTTATAACGTCATACCATATAACCTATTTACGTTATAACGTCATCCCATATAACGTAATACGTTATAACGTCATCCCATATAACGGAATACGTTATAACGTCGTCCCACATAACGTAATACGTTATAACGTCATCCCATATTACGTAATACGTTATAACGTCATCCCATATTACGTAATACGTTATAACGTCATACCATATAACGCAATACGTTATAACGTCATCCTATATAACGCAATACGTTATAACGTCATCCCATATTACGTAATACGTTATAACGTCATACCATAAAACGCAATACGTTATAACGTCATACCATATAACCTATTTACGTTATAACGTCATCCCATATAACGTAATACGTTATAACGTCATCCCATATAACGGAATACGTTATAACGTCGTCCCACATAACGTAATACGTTATAACGTCATCCCATATTACGTAATACGTTATAACGTCATCCCATATTACGTAATACGTTATAACGTCATACCATATAACGCAATACGTTATAACGTCATCCTATATAACGCAATACGTTATAACGTCGTCCCATATAACGCAATACGTTATAACGTCATACCACATGACCTATTTCGTTATAACGTCATCCCACATAACGTAGTACGTTATAACGTCATCCCATATGACGTAATACGGTATAACATCATACCATATAACCTATTTACGTTATAACGTCGTCCCATATAACGTAATACGTTATAACGTCATCCCATATAACGCAATACGTTATAACGTCGTCCCACATAACGTAATACGTTATAACGTCATCCCATATTACGTAATACGTTATAACGTCTTCCCATATTACGTAATACGTTATAACGTCATACCATATAACGTAATACGTTATAACGTCATACCACATGACCTATTTCGTTATAACGTCATCCCATATAACGTAATACGTTATAAAGTCATACCATATAACGCAATACGTTATAACGTCGTCCCATATAACGTAATACGTTATAACGTCGTCCCACATAACGTAATACGTTATAACGTCATCCCATATTACGTAATACGTTATAACGTCATACCATATAACGTAATACGTTATAACGTCATACCATATAACCTATTTCGTTGTAACGTCATCCCACATAACGTAATACGTTATAACGTCATCCCATATAACGCAATACGTTATAACGTCATCCCATATAACGCAATACGTTATAACGTCGTCCCACATAACGTAATACGTTATAACGTCATCCCATATTACGTAATACGTTATAAGGTCATACCATATAACGTAATACGTTATAACGTCATACCATATAACCTATTTCGTTATAACGTCATCCCACATAACGTAATACGTTATAACGTCATCCCATATAACGCAATACGTTATAACGTCATCCCATATAACGTAATACGGTATAACGTCATACCATATAACCTATCTACGTTATAACGTCATTCCATATAACGTAATGAGGTATTACGTGATACCGTATAACCTATTACGTTATAACGTCATACCATATAACCTATTTCGTTATAACGTCATACCATATAACCTATTACGTTATAACGTCATACCATATAACGCAATACGTTATAACGTCATCCCATATAACGCAATACGTTATAACGTCGTCCCACATAACGTAATCCGTTATAACGTCATCCCATATTACGTAATACGTTATAGCGTCATACCATATAACCTATTTCGTTATAACGTCATCCCATATAACGTAATACGTTATAACGTCATACAATATAACCTATTTCGTTGTAACGTCATCCCACATAACGTAATACGTTATAACGTCATCCCATATAACGCAATACGTTATAACGTCATCCCATATAACGCAATACGTTATAACGTCGTCCCACATAACGTAATACGTTATAACGTCATCCCATATTACGTAATACGTTATAACGTCATACCATATAACGTAATACGTTATAACGTCATACCATATAACCTATTTCGTTATAACGTCATCCCACATAACGTAGTACGTTATAACGTCATCCCATATTACGTAATACGTTATAACGTCATCCCATATAACGAAATATGTTATAACGTCATCCCATATTACGTAATACGTTATAACGTCATACCATATAACGTAATACGTTATAACGTCATACCATATAACCTATTTCGTTATAACGTCATCCCATATAACGCAATACGTTATAACGTCGTCCCACATAACGTAATCAGTTATAACGTCATCCCATATTACGTAATACGTTATAGCGTCATACCATATAACCTATTTCGTTATAACGTCATACCATATAACGTAATACGTTATAACGTCATACCATATAACCTATTTCGTTATAACGTCATCCCACATAACGTAGTACGTTATAACGTCATCCCATATTACGTAATACGTTATAACGTCATCCCATATAACGCAATACGTTATAACGTCATCCCATATAACGCAATACGTTATAACGTCGTCCCACATAACGTAATCCGTTATAACGTCATCCCATATTACGTAATACGTTATAGCGTCATACCATATAACCTATTTCGTTATAACGTCATACCATATAACGTAATACGTTATAACGTCATACCATATAACCTATTTCGTTGTAACGTCATCCCACATAACGTAATACGTTATAACGTCATCCCATATAACGCAATACGTTATAACGTCATCCCATATAACGCAATACGTTATAACGTCGTCCCACATAACGTAATACGTTATAACGTCATCCCATATTACGTAATACGTTATAACGTCATACCATATAACGTAATACGTTATAACGTCATACCATATAACCTATTTCGTTATAACGTCATCCCACATAACGTAGTACGTTATAACGTCATCCCATATTACGTAATACGTTATAACGTCATCCCATATAACGAAATATGTTATAACGTCATCCCATATTACGTAATACGTTATAACGTCATACCATATAACGTAATACGTTATAACGTCATACCATATAACCTATTTCGTTATAACGTCATCCCATATAACGCAATACGTTATAACGTCATCCCACATAACGTAATACGTTATAACGTCATCCCATATTACGTAATAAGTTATAACGTCATCCCATTTAACGAAATACGTTATAACGTCATCCCATATAACGTAATACGTTATAACGTCATACCACATAACGTAATTCGGTATAACGTCATACCATATCACCTATTACGTTATAACGTCATACCATACAACCTATTACGTTATAACGTCATAACATATAACTTAATACGTTATAACGTCATCCCATATGACGTAATACGGTATAACGTCATACCATATAACCTGTTTACGTTATAACGTCATCCCATATAACGTAATACGTTATAACGTCATCCCATATAACGCAATACGTTATAACGTCGTCCCACATAACGTAATACGTTATAACGTCATCCCATATTACGTAATACGTTATAACGTCATCCCATATTACGTAATACGCTATAACGTCATACCATATAACGTAATACGTTATAACGTCATGCCACATAACCTATTTCGTTATAACGTCATCCCATATAACGTAATACGTTATAACGTCATACCATATAACGAAATATGTTATAACGTCATCCCATATTACGTAATACGTTATAACGTCATACCATATAACGTAATACGTTATAACGTCATACCATATAACCTATTTCGTTATAACGTCATCCCATATAACGCAATACGTTATAACGTCATCCCACATAACGTAATACGTTATAACGTCATCCCATATTACGTAATAAGTTATAACGTCGTCCCACATAACGTAATACGTTATAACGTCATCACATATTACGTAATACGTTATAACGTCATCCCATATAACGTAATACGTTATAGCGTCATACCACATAACGTAATTCGGTATAACGTCATACCATATCACCTATTACGTTATAACGTCATACCATACAACCTATTACGTTATAACGTCATCCCATATAACTTAATACGTTATAACGTCTTCCCATATGACGTAATACGGTATAACGTCATACCATATAACCTGTTTACGTTATAACGTCATCCCATATAACGTAATACGTTATAACGTCATCCCATATAACGCAATACGTTATAACGTCGTCCCACATAACGTAATACGTTATAACGTCATCCCATATTACGTAATACGTTATAACGTCATCCCATATTACGTAATACGCTATAACGTCATACCATATAACGTAATACGTTATAACGTCATGCCACATAACCTATTTCGTTATAACGTCATCCCATATAACGTAATACGTTATAACGTCATACCATATAACGCAATACGCTATAACGTCATCCCATATAACGCAATACGTTATAACGTCGTCCCACATAACGTAATACGTTATAACGTCATCCCATATTACGTAATACGTTATAACGTCATCCAATATTACGTAATACGTTATAACGTCATACCATATAACGCAATACGTTATAACGTCATCCTATATAACGCAATACGTTATAACGTCGTCCCACATAACGTAATACGTTATAACGTCATCCCATATTACGTAATACGTTATAACGTCATACCATATAACGTAATACGTTATAACGTCATACCATATAACCTATTTCGTTATAACGTCATCCCACATAACGTAGTACGTTATAACGTCATCCCATTTTACGCAATACGATATAACGTCATCCCATATAACGCAATACGTTATAACGTCGTCCCACATAACGTAATACGTTATAACGTCATCCCATATTACGTAATACGTTATAACGTCATACCATATAACCTATTTACGTTATAACGTCATCCCATATAACGTAATACGTTATAACGTCATCCCATATAACGGAATACGTTATAACGTCGTCCCACATAACGTAATACGTTATAACGTCATCCCATATTACGTAATACGTTATAACGTCATCCCATATTACGTAATACGTTATAGCGTCATACCATATAACGTAATACGTTATAACGTCATACCATATAACCTATTTCGTTATAACGTCATCCCACATAACGTAATACGTTATAACGTCATCCCATATAACTTAATACGTTATAACGTCATCCCATATGACGTCATACGGTATAACGTCATACCATATAACCTATTTACGTTATAACGTCATACCATATAACGTATTACGCTATAACGTCATCCCATATTACGTAATACGTTATAACGTCATCCCATATAACGTAATACGGTATAACGTCATACCATATAACCTATTTACGTTATAACGTCATACCATATAACCAATTACGTTATAACGTCATCCCATATAACGTAATACATTATAACGTCATCCCATATAACGTAATACGGTATAACGTCATACCATATAACCTATTTACGTTATAACGTAATACCATATAACGTAATACGTTATAACGTCATACCATATAACCTATTTACGTTATAACGTCATACCATATAACCTATTTCGTTATAACGTCATCCCACATAACGTAATACGTTATAACGTCATCCCATATAACTTAATACGTTATAACGTCATCCCATATAACGGAATACGTTATAACGTCGTCCCACATAACGTAATACGTTATAACGTCATCCCATATTACGTAATACGTTATAACGTCATCCCATATTACGTAATACGTTATAACGTCATCCCATATTACGTAATACGTTATAGCGTCATACCATATAACGTAATACGTTATAACGTCATCCCATATAACGGAATACGTTATAACGTCGTCCCACATAACGTAATACATTATAACGTCATCCCATATAACGTAATACGTTATAACGTCATCCCATATTACGTAATACGTTATAACGTCATCCCATATAACGCAATACGTTATAACGTCGTCCCACATAACGTAATACGTTATAACGTCATCCCATATTACGTAATACGTTATAACGTCATCCCATATAACGTAATACGGTATAATGTCATACCATATAACCTATTTACGTTATAACGTCATACCATATAACCAATTACGTTATAACGTCATCCCATATAACGTAATACATTATAACGTCATCCCATATAACGTAATACGCTATAACGTCATCCCATATAACGCAATACGTTATAACGTCGTCCCACATAACGTAATACGTTATAACGTCATGCCATATTACGTAATATGTTATAGCGTCATCCCATATAACGTAATACGGTATAACGTCATACCATATAACCTATTTACGTTATAACGTAATACCATATAACGTAATACGTTATAACGTCATACCATATAACCTATTTACGTTATAACGTCATACCATATAACGTATTACGCTATAAGGTCATCCCATACAACGTAATACATTATAACGTCATCCCATATAACGTAATACGTTATAACGTCATCTCATATAACGTAATTCGGTATAACGTCATGTCATATAACCTATTACGTTATAACGTCATACCATATAACCAATTTCGATATAACGTCATCCCATATAACGTAATATGTTATAACGTCATACCATATAACGTAATACGTTATAACGTCATACCACATAAACTATTTACGTTATAACGTCACACCATATAACGTATTACGTTATAACGTCATACCGTATAACGTATTAAATTATAACGTCATACCATATAACGTATTACGTTATAACGTCATACCATATAACCTATTACGTTATAACGTCATACCATACAGCGTAATACGTTATAACGTTATACCATATAACCAATAACGTTATAACGTCATCCCATTTAACGTAATACGTTATAACGTCATCCCATATAACGTAATACGTTATAACGTCATCCCATATAACGCAATACGTTATTACGTCGTCCCACATAACGTAATACGTTATAACGTCATCCCATATTACGTAATACGTTATAACGTCATACCATATAACGTAATACGGTATAACGTCATACCATATAACCTGTTTACGTTATAACGTCATCCCATATAACGTAATACGTTATAACGTCATCCCATATAACGCAATACGTTATAACGTCGTCCCACATAACGTAATACGTTATAACGTCATCCCATATTACGTAATACGTTATAACGTCATACCATATAACCTATTTACGTTATAACGTCATCCCATATAACGTAATACGTTATAACGTCATCCCATATAACGGAATACGTTATAACGTCGTCCTACATAACGTAATACGTTATAACGTCATCCCATATTACGTAATACGTTATAACGTCATCCCATATTACGTAATACGTTATAACGTCATACCATATAACGCAATACGTTATAACGTCATCCTATATAACGCAATACGTTATAACGTCGTCCCACATAACGTAATACGTTATAACGTCATCCCATATTACGTAATACGTTATAACGTCATACCATATAACGTAATACGTTATAACGTCATACCATATAACCTATTTCGTTATAACGTCATCCCACATAACGTAGTACGTTATAACGTCATCCCATATTACGCAATACGTTATAACGTCATCCCATATAACGCAATACGTTATAACGTCATCCCACATAACGTAATACGTTATAACGTCATCCCATATTACGTAATACGTTATAACGTCATACCATATAACCTATTACGTTATAACGTCATACCATATAACCTATTACGTTATAACGTCATCCCATATAACGTAATACGTTATAACGTCATCCCATATGACGTAATACGGTATAACATGATACCATATAACCTATTTACGTTATAACGTCGTCCCATATAACGTAATACGTTATAACGTCATCCCATATAACGCAATACGTTATAACGTCGTCCCGCATAACGTTATACGTTATAACGTCATCCCATATTACGTAATACGTTATAACGTCATCCCATATTACGTAATACGTTATAACGTCATACCATATAACGTAATACGTTATAACGTCATACCACATGACCTATTTCGTTATAACGTCATCCCATATAACGTAATACGTTATAACGTCATACCATATAACGCAATACGTTATAACGTCATCCCATATAACGCAATACGTTATAACGTCGTCCCACATAACGTAATACGTTATAACGTCATCCCATATTACGTAATACGTTATAACGTCATACCATATAACGTAATACGTTATAACGTCATACCATATAACCTATTTCGTTATAACGTCATCCCACATAACGTAATACGTTATAACGTCATCCCATATAACGCAATACGTTATAACGTCATCCCATATAACGCAATACGTTATAACGTCGTCCCACATAACGTAATACGTTATAACGTCATCCCATATTACGTAATACGTTATAAGGTCATACCATATAACGTAATACGTTATAACGTCATACCATATAACCTATTTCGTTATAACGTCATCCCACATAACGTAATACGTTATAACGTCATCCCATATAACGCAATACGTTATAATGTCATCCCATATAACGTAATACGGTATAACGTCATACCATATAACCTATCTACGTTATAACGTCATTCCATATAACGTAATGAGGTATTACGTGATACCGTATAACCTATTACGTTATAACGTCATACCATATAACCTATTTCGTTATAACGTCATCCCACATAACGTAATACGTTATAACGTCATCCCATATAACGCAATACGTTATAACGTCATCCCATATAACGTAATACGGTATAACGTCATACCATATAACCTATCTACGTTATAACGTCATTCCATATAACGTAATGAGGTATTACGTGATACCGTATAACCTATTACGTTATAACGTCATACCATATAACCTATTTCGTTATAACGTCATACCATATAACCTATTACGTTATAACGTCATACCATATAACGCAATACGTTATAACGTCATCCCATATAACGCAATACGTTATAACGTCGTCCCACATAACGTAATCCGTTATAACGTCATCCCATATTACGTAATACGTTATAGCGTCATACCATATAACCTATTTCGTTATAACGTCATCCCATATAACGTAATACGTTATAACGTCATACCATATAACGCAATACGTTATAACGTCATCCCATATAACGCAATACGTTATAACGTCGTCCCACATAACGTAATACGTTATAACGTCATCCCATATTACGTCATACGTTATAACGTCATACCATATAACGTAATACGTTATAACGTCATACCATATAACCTATTTCGTTATAACGTCATCCCACATAACGTAGTACGTTATAACGTCATCCCATATTACGTAATACGTTATAACGTCATCCCATACAACGAAATATGTTATAACGTCATCCCATATTACGTAATACGTTATAACGTCATACCATATAACGTAATACGTTATAACGTCGTACCATATAACCTATTTCGTTATAACGTCATCCCATATAACGCAATACGTTATAACGTCATCCCACATAACGTAATACGTTATAACGTCATCCCATATTACGTAATAAGTTATAACGTCATCCCTATTTAACGAAATACGTTATAACGTCATCCCATATAACGTAATACGTTATAACGTCATACCACATAACGTAATTTGGTATAACGTCATACCATATCACCTATTACGTTATAACGTCATACCATACAACCTATTACGTTATAACGTCATCCCATATAACTTAATACGTTATAACGTCATCCCATATGACGTAATACGGTATAACGTCATACCATATAACCTGTTTACGTTATAACGTCATCCCATATAACGCAATACGTTATAACGTCGTCCCACATAACGTAATACGTTATAACGTCATCCCATATTACGTAATACGTTATAACGTCATACCATATAACGTAATACGTTATAACGTCATACCATATGACCTATTTCGTTATAACGTCATCCCACATAACGGAATACGTTATAACGTCATCCCATATAACGCAATACGTTATAACGTCATGCCATATAACGCAATACGTTATAACGTCGTCCCACATAACGTCATACGTTATAACGTCATCCCATATTACGTAATACGTTATAACGTCATACCATATAACGTAATACGTTATAACGTCATACCATATAACCTATTTCGTTATAACGTCATCCCACATAACGTAATACGTTATAACGTCATCCCATATTAAGTAATACGTTATAACGTCATCCCATTTAACGAAATGCGTTATAACGTCATCCCATATAACGTAATACGTTATAACGTCATACCACATAACGTAATTCGGTATAACGTCATACCATATAACCTATTACGTTATAACGTCATCCCATGTAACTTAATACGTTATAACGTCATCCCATATGACGTAATACGGTATAACGTCATACCATATAACCTATTTACGTTATAACGTAATCCCATATAACGTAATACGTTATAACGTCATCCCATATAACGCAATACGTTATAACGTCATCCCATATAACGTAATACGTTATAACGTCATCCCATATAACGCAATACGTTATAACGTCATCCCATATAACGTAATACGTTCTAACGTCATCCCATATAACGTAATACGTTATAACGTCATCCCATATAACGTAATACGTTATAACGTCGTCCCACATAACGTAATACGTTATAACGTCATGCCATATTACGTAATACGTTGTAGCGTCATCCCATATAACGTAATACGTTATAACGTCATGCCATATTACGTAATACGTTATAGCGTCATCCCATATAACGTAATACGGTATAACGTCATACCATATAACCTATTTACGTTATAACGTAATACCATATAACGTAATACGTTATAACGTCATACCATATAACCTATTTACGTTATAACGTCATACCATATAACGTAATACGTTATAACGTCATACCACATAACGTAATTCGGTATAACGTCATACCATATAACCTATTACGTTATAACGTCATCCCATATTACGTAATACGTTATAACGTCATACCATATAACGTATTACGTTTTAACGTCATACCACATAACCTATTACGTTATAACGTCATACCATACAGCGTAATACGTTATAACGTTATACCATACAACCAATTACGTTATAACGTCATCCCATTTAACGTAATACGTTATAACGTCATCCCATATAACGTAATACGTTATAACGTCATCCCATATAACGCAATACGTTATAACGTCGTCCCACATAACGTAATACGTTATAACGTCATCCCATATAACTTAATACGTTATAACGTCATCCCATATGACGTCATACGGTATAACGTCATACCATATAACCTATTTACGTTATAACGTCATACCATATAACGTATTACGCTATAACGTCGTCCCATATAACGTAATACATTATAACGTCATCCCATATAACGTAATACGTTATAACGTCATCCCATATTACGTAATACGTTATAACGTCATCCCATATAACGCAATACGTTATAACGTCGTCCCACATAACGTAATACGTTATAACGTCATCCCATATTACGTAATACGTTATAACGTCATCCCATATAACGTAATACGGTATAACGTCATACCATATAACCTATTTACGTTATAACGTCATACCATATAACCAATTACGTTATAACGTCATCCCATATAACGTAATACATTATAACGTCATCCCATATAACGTAATACGCTATAACGTCATCCCATATAACGCAATACGTTATAACGTCGTCCCACATAACGTAATACGTTATAACGTCATGCCATATTACGTAATATGTTATAGCGTCATCCCATATAACGTAATACGGTATAACGTCATACCATACAACCTATTTACGTTATAACGTAATACCATATAACGTAATACGTTATAACGTCATACCATATAACCTATTTACGTTATAACGTCATACCATATAACGTATTACGCTATAAGGTCATCCCATACAACGTAATACCTTATAACGTCATCCCATATAACGTAATACGTTATAACGTCATCTCATATAACGTAATTCGGTATAACGTCATGTCATATAACCTATTACGTTATAACGTCATACCATATAACCAATTTCGATATAACGTCATCCCATATAACGTAATACGTTATTACGTCGTCCCACATAACGTAATACGTTATAACGTCATCCCATATTACGTAATACGTTATAACGTCATACCATATAACGTAATACGTTATAACGTCATACCGTATAACGTATTAAATTATAACGTCATACCATATAACGTATTACGTTATAACGTCATACCATATAACCTATTACGTTATAACGTCATACCATACAGCGTAATACGTTATAACGTTATACCATATAACCAATAACGTTATAACGTCATTCCATTTAACGTAATACGTTATAACGTCATACCGTATAACGTATTAAATTATAACGTCATACCACATAAACTATTTACGTTATAACGTCACACCATATAACGTATTACGTTATAACGTCATACCGTATAACGTATTAAATTATAACGTCATACCATATAACGTATTACGTTATAACGTCATACCGTATAACGTATTAAATTATAACGTCATACCACATAAACTATTTGCGTTATAACGTCACACCATATAACGTATTACGTTATAACGTCATACCGTATAACGTATTAAATTATAACGTCATACCATATAACGTATTACGTTATAACGTCATACCATATAACCTATTACGTTATAACGTCATACCATACAGCGTAATACGTTATAACGTTATACCATATAACCAATAACGTTATAACGTCATTCCATTTAACGTAATACGTTATAACGTCATCCCATATAACGTAATACGTTATAACGTCATCCCATATAACGCAATACGTTATTACGTCGTCCCACATAACGTAATACGTTATAACGTCATCCCATATTACGTAATACGTTATAACGTCATACCATATAACGTAATACGTTATAACGTCATACCATATAACCTATTTCGTTATAACGTCATCCCACATAACGTAATACGTTATAACGTCATCCCATATAACTTAATACGTTATAACGTCATCCCATATGACGTCATACGGTATAACGTCATACCATATAACCTATTTACGTTATAACGTCATACCATATAACGTATTACGCTATAACGTCATCCCATATAACGTAATACATTATAACGTCATCCCATATAACGTAATACGTTACAACGTCATCTCATATTACGTAATACGTTATAACGTCATCCCATATTACGTAATACGCTATAACGTCATACCATATAACGTAATACGTTATAACGTCATGCCATATAACCTATTTCGTTATAACGTCACCCCATATAACGTAATACGTTATAACGTCATACCATATAAACTATTTACGTTATAACGTTATACCATATAACGTATTACGTTATAACGTTATACCATGTAACCAATTACGTTATAACGTCATCCCATATAACGTAATACGTTATAACGTCATCCCATATAACGCAATACGTTATAACGTCGTCCCACATAACGTAATACGTTATAACGTCATCCCATATAACGTAATACGTTATAACGTCATACCACATAACGTAATTCGGTATAACGTCATACCATATAACCTATTACGTTATAACGTCATACCATACAACCTATTACGTTATAACGTCATCCCATATAACTTAATACGTTATAACGTCATCCCATATGACGTAATACGGTATAACGTCATACCATATAACCTATTTACGTTATAACGTCATCCCATACAACGTAATACGTTATAACGTCATCCCATATAACGCAATACGTTATAACGTCGTCCCACATAACGTAATACGTTATAACGTCATCCCATATTACGTAATACGTTATAACGTCATCCCATATTACGTAATACGCTATAACGTCATACCATATAACGTAATACGTTATAACGTCATGCCATATAACCTATTTCGTTATAACGTCACCCCATATAACGTAATACGTTATAACGTCATACCATATAACGCAATACGTCATAACGTCATCCCATATAACGCAATACGTTATAACGTCGTCCCATATTACGTAATACGTTATAACGTCATACCATATAACGTAATACGTTATAACGTCATACCATATAACCTATTTCGTTATAACGTCATCCCGCATAACGTAATACGTTATAACGTCATCCCATATAACGCAATACGTTATAACGTCATCCCATATAACGCAATACGTTATAACGTCGTCCCACATAACGTCATACGTTATAACGTCATCCCATATTACGTAATACGTTATAACGTCATACCATATAACGTAATACGTTATAACGTCATACCATATAACCTATTTCGTTATAACGTCATCCCACATAACGTAATACGTTATAACGTCATCCCATATTACGTAATACGTTATAACGTCACCCCATTTAACGAAATACGTTATAACGTCATCCCATATAACGTAATACGTTATAACGTCATACCACATATCGTAATTCGGTATAACGTCATACCATATAACCTATTACGTTATAACGTCATCCCGTATAACTTAATACGTTATAACGTCATCCCATATGACGTAATACGGTATAACGTCATACCATATAACCTATTTACGTTATAACGTCATCCCATATAACGTAATACGTTATAACGTCATCCCATATAACGCAATACGTTATAACGTCATCCCATATAACGTAATACGTTATAACGTCATCCCATATAACGTAATACGTTATAACGTCATCCCATATAACGCAATACGTTATAACGTCGTCGCACATAACGTAATACGTTATAACGTCATGCCATATTACGCAATACGTTATAGCGTCATCCCATATAACGTAATACGTTATAACGTCATGCCATATTACGTAATACGTTATAGCGTCATCCCATATAACGTAATACGGTATAACGTCATACCATATAACCTATTTACGTTATAACGTAATACCATATAACGTAATACGTTATAACGTCATACCGTATAACGTATTAAATTATAACGTCATACCACATAAACTATTTACGTTATAACGTCACACCATATAACGTATTACGTTATAACGTCATACCGTATAACGTATTAAATTATAACGTCATACCATATAACGTATTACGTTATATCGTCATACCGTATAACGTATTAAATTATAACGTCATACCACATAAACTATTTGCGTTATAACGTCACACCATATAACGTATTACGTTATAACGTCATACCGTATAACGTATTAAATTATAACGTCATACCATATAACGTATTACGTTATAACGTCATACCATATAACCTATTACGTTATAACGTCATACCATACAGCGTAATACGTTATAACGTTATACCATATAACCAATAACGTTATAACGTCATTCCATTTAACGTAATACGTTATAACGTCATCCCATATAACGTAATACGTTATAACGTCATCCCATATAACGCAATACGTTATTACGTCGTCCCACATAACGTAATACGTTATAACGTCATCCCATATTACGTAATACGTTATAACGTCATACCATATAACGTAATACGTTATAACGTCATACCATATAACCTATTTCGTTATAACGTCATCCCACATAACGTAATACGTTATAACGTCATCCCATATAACTTAATACGTTATAACGTCATCCCATATGACGTCATACGGTATAACGTCATACCATATAACCTATTTACGTTATAACGTCATACCATATAACGTATTACGCTATAACGTCATCCCATATAACGTAATACATTATAACGTCATCCCATATAACGTAATACGTTACAACGTCATCTCATATTACGTAATACGTTATAACGTCATCCCATATTACGTAATACGCTATAACGTCATACCATATAACGTAATACGTTATAACGTCATGCCATATAACCTATTTCGTTATAACGTCACCCCATATAACGTAATACGTTATAACGTCATACCATATAAACTATTTACGTTATAACGTTATACCATATAACGTATTACGTTATAACGTTATACCATGTAACCAATTACGTTATAACGTCATCCCATATAACGTAATACGTTATAACGTCATCCCATATAACGTAATACGTTATAACGTCATCCCATATAACGCAATACGTTATAACGTCGTCCCACATAACGTAATACGTTATAACGTCATCCCATATAACGTAATACGTTATAACGTCATACCACATAACGTAATTCGGTATAACGTCATACCATATAACCTATTTACGTTATAACGTCATCCCATACAACGTAATACGTTATAACGTCATCCCATATAACGCAATACGTTATAACGTCGTCCCACATAACGTAATACGTTATAACGTCATCCCATATTACGTAATACGTTATAACGTCATCCCATATTACGTAATACGCTATAACGTCATACCATATAACGTAATACGTTATAACGTCATGCCATATAACTTATTTCGTTATAACGTCACCCCATATAACGTAATACGTTATAACGTCATACCATATAACGCAATACGTCATAACGTCATCCCATATAACGCAATACGTTATAACGTCGTCCCATATTACGTAATACGTTATAACGTCATACCATATAACGTAATACGTTATAACGTCATACCATATAACCTATTTCGTTATAACGTCATCCCGCATAACGTAATACGTTATAACGTCATCCCATATAACGCAATACGTTATAACGTCATCCCATATAACGCAATACGTTATAACGTCGTCCCACATAACGTCATACGTTATAACGTCATCCCATATTACGTAATACGTTATAACGTCATACCATATAACGTAATACGTTATAACGTCATACCATATAACCTATTTCGTTATAACGTCATCCCACATAACGTAATACGTTATAACGTCATCCCATATTACGTAATACGTTATAACGTCACCCCATTTAACGAAATACGTTATAACGTCATCCCATATAACGTAATACGTTATAACGTCATACCACATATCGTAATTCGGTATAACGTCATACCATATAACCTATTACGTTATAACGTCATCCCGTATAACTTAATACGTTATAACGTCATCCCATATGACGTAATACGGTATAACGTCATACCATATAACCTATTTACGTTATAACGTCATCCCATATAACGTAATACGTTATAACGTCATCCCATATAACGCAATACGTTATAACGTCATCCCATATAACGTAATACGTTATAACGTCATCCCATATAACGTAATACGTTATAACGTCATCCCATATAACGCAATACGTTATAACGTCGTCGCACATAACGTAATACGTTATAACGTCATGCCATATTACGCAATACGTTATAGCGTCATCCCATATAACGTAATACGTTATAACGTCATGCCATATTACGTAATACGTTATAGCGTCATCCCATATAACGTAATACGGTATAACGTCATACCATATAACCTATTTACGTTATAACGTAATACCATATAACGTAATACGTTATAACGTCATACCATATAACCTATTTACCCTATAACGTCATACCATATAACGTGTTACGTTATAACGTCATCCAATATAACGTAATACATTATAACGTCATCCCATATAACGTAATACGTTATAACGCCATCTCATATAACATAATTCGGTATAACGTCATGTCATATAACCTATTACGTCATAACGTTATACCATATAACCAATTTCGATATAACGTCATCCCATATAACGTAATACGTTATAACGTCATACCATATAACGTAATACGTTATAACGTCATACCACATAAACTATTTACGTTATAACGTCATACCATATAACGTATTACGTTATAACGTCATACCATATAACGTATTACGTTATAACGTCATACCATATAACGTATTACGTTATAACGTCATACCATATAACTTATTACGTTATAAAGTCATACCATACAGCGTAATACGTTATAACGTTATACCATATAACCAATTACGTTATAACGTCATCCCATATAACGTAATACGTTATAACGTCATCCCATATAACGCAATACGTTATAACGTCGTCCCACATAACGTAACACGTTATAACGTCATCCCATATTACGTAATACGTTATAACGTCATACCATATAACGTAATACGTTATAACGTCATACCATATAACCTATTTCGTTATAACGTCATCCCACATAACGTAATACGTTATAACGTCATCCCATATTACGTAATACGTTATAACGTCATCCCGTTTAACGTAATACGTTATAACGTCATCCCATATAACGCAATACGTTATAACGTCATCCCATATTACGTAATACGTTATAACGTCATACCATATAACGTAATACGTTATAACGTCATGCCATATAACCTATTTCGTTATAACGTCATACCATACAGCGTAATACGTTATAACGTTATACCATATAACCAATAACGTTATAACGTCATTCCATTTAACGTAATACGTTATAACGTCATCCCATATAACGTAATACGTTATAACGTCATCCCATATAACGCAATACGTTATTACGTCGTCCCACATAACGTAATACGTTATAACGTCATCCCATATTACGTAATACGTTATAACGTCATACCATATAACGTAATACGTTATAACGTCATACCATATAACCTATTTCGTTATAACGTCATCCCACATAACGTAATACGTTATAACGTCATCCCATATAACTTAATACGTTATAACGTCATCCCATATGACGTCATACGGAATAACGTCATACCATATAACCTATTTACGTTATAACGTCATACCATATAACGTATTACGCTATAACGTCATCCCATATAACGTAATACATTATAACGTCATCCCATATAACGTAATACGTTACAACGTCATCTCATATTACGTAATACGTTATAACGTCATCCCATATTACGTAATACGCTATAACGTCATACCATATAACGTAATACGTTATAACGTCATGCCATATAACCTATTTCGTTATAACGTCACCCCATATAACGTAATACGTTATAACGTCATACCATATAAACTATTTACGTTATAACGTTATACCATATAACGTATTACGTTATAACGTTATACCATGTAACCAATTACGTTATAACGTCATCCCATATAACGTAATACGTTATAACGTCATCCCATATAACGTAATACGTTATAACGTCATCCCATATAACGCAATACGTTATAACGTCGTCCCACATAACGTAATACGTTATAACGTCATCCCATATAACGTAATACGTTATAACGTCATACCACATAACGTAATTCGGTATAACGTCATACCATATAACCTATTACGTTATAACGTCATACCATACAACCTATTACGTTATAACGTCATCCCATATAACTTAATACGTTATAACGTCATCCCATATGACGTAATACGGTATAACGTCATACCATATAACCTATTTACGTTATAACGTCATCCCATACAACGTAATACGTTATAACGTCATCCCATATAACGCAATACGTTATAACGTCGTCCCACATAACGTAATACGTTATAACGTCATCCCATATTACGTAATACGTTATAACGTCATCCCATATTACGTAATACGCTATAACGTCATACCATATAACGTAATACGTTATAACGTCATGCCATATAACCTATTTCGTTATAACGTCACCCCATATAACGTAATACGTTATAACGTCATACCATATAACGCAATACGTCATAACGTCATCCCATATAACGCAATACGTTATAACGTCGTCCCATATTACGTAATACGTTATAACGTCATACCATATAACGTAATACGTTATAACGTCATACCATATAACCTATTTCGTTATAACGTCATCCCGCATAACGTAATACGTTATAACGTCATCCCATATAACGCAATACGTTATAACGTCATCCCATATAACGCAATACGTTATAACGTCGTCCCACATAACGTCATACGTTATAACGTCATCCCATATTACGTAATACGTTATAACGTCATACCATATAACGTAATACGTTATAACGTCATACCATATAACCTATTTCGTTATAACGTCATCCCACATAACGTAATACGTTATAACGTCATCCCATATTACGTAATACGTTATAACGTCACCCCATTTAACGAAATACGTTATAACGTCATCCCATATAACGTAATACGTTATAACGTCATACCACATATCGTAATTCGGTATAACGTCATACCATATAACCTATTACGTTATAACGTCATCCCGTATAACTTAATACGTTATAACGTCATCCCATATGACGTAATACGGTATAACGTCATACCATATAACCTATTTACGTTATAACGTCATCCCATATAACGTAATACGTTATAACGTCATCCCATATAACGCAATACGTTATAACGTCATCCCATATAACGTAATACGTTATAACGTCATGCCATATTACGTAATACGTTATAGCGTCATCCCATATAACGTAATACGGTATAACGTCATACCATATAACCTATTTACGTTATAACGTAATACCATATAACGTAATACGTTATAACGTCATACCATATAACCTATTTACCCTATAACGTCATACCATATAACGTGTTACGTTATAACGTCATCCAATATAACGTAATACATTATAACGTCATCCCATATAACGTAATACGTTATAACGCCATCTCATATAACATAATTCGGTATAACGTCATGTCATATAACCTATTACGTCATAACGTTATACCATATAACCAATTTCGATATAACGTCATCCCATATAACGTAATACGTTATAACGTCATACCATATAACGTAATACGTTATAACGTCATACCACATAAACTATTTACGTTATAACGTCATACCATATAACGTATTACGTTATAACGTCATACCATATAACGTATTACGTTATAACGTCATACCATATAACGTATTACGTTATAACGTCATACCATATAACTTATAACGTTATAAAGTCATACCATACAGCGTAATACGTTATAACGTTATACCATATAACCAATTACGTTATAACGTCATCCCATATAACGTAATACGTTATAACGTCATCCCATATAACGCAATACGTTATAACGTCGTCCCACATAACGTAACACGTTATAACGTCATCCCATATTACGTAATACGTTATAACGTCATACCATATAACGTAATACGTTATAACGTCATGCCATATAACCTATTTCGTTATAACGTCATCCCATATAACGTAATACGTTATAACGTCATACCATATAACGCAATACGTTATAACGTCATCCCATATTACGTAATACGTTATAACGTCATCCCATATAACGTAATACGGTATAACGTCATACCATATAACCTATTTACGTTATAACGTCATACCATATAACCAATTACGTTATAACGTCATCCCATATAACGTAATACGTTATAACGTCATCCCATATTACGTAATACGTTATAACGTCATACCATATAACGTAATACGTTATAACGTCATGCCATATAACCTATTTCGTTATAACGTCATCCCATATAACGTAATACGTTATAACGTCATACCATATAACGCAATACGTTATAACGTCATCCCATATAACGCAATACGTTATAACGTCGTCCCACATAACGTAATACGTTATAACGTCATCCCATATTACGTAATACGTTATAACGTCATACCATATAACGCAATACGTTATAACGTCATACCATATAACCTATTTCGTTATAACGTCATCCCACATAACGTAATACGTTATAACGTCATCCCATTTTACGTAATACGTTATAACGTCATACCATATAACCTATTACGTTATAACGTCATACCATATAACCTATTACGTTATAACGTCATCCCATATAACGTAATACGTTATAACGTCATCCCATATTACGTAATACGTTATAACGTCATACCATATAACGTAATACGTTATAACGTCATACCATATAACCTATTTCGTTATAACGTCATCCCATATAACGCAATACGTTATAACGTCGTCCCACATAACGTAATACGTTATAACGTCATCCCATATTACGTAATACGTTATAACGTCATCCCATATAACGTAATACGGTATAACGTCATACCATATAACCTATTTACGTTATAACGTCATACCATATAACCAATTACGTTATAACGTCATCCCATATAACGTAATACATTATAACGTCATCCCATATAACGTAATACGCTATAACGTCATCCCATATAACGCAATACGTTATAACGTCGTCCCACATAACGTAATACGTTATAACGTCATGCCATATTACGTAATATGTTATAGCGTCATCCCATATAACGTAATACGGTATAACGTCATACCATATAACCTATTTACGTTATAACGTAATACCATATAACGTAATACGTTATAACGTCATACCATATAACCTATTTACGTTATAACGTCATACCATATAACGTATTACGCTATAAGGTCATCCCATACAACGTAATACATTATAACGTCATCCCATATAACGTAATACGTTATAACGTCATCTCATATAACGTAATTCGGTATAACGTCATGTCATATAACCTATTACGTTATAACGTCATACCATATAACCAATTTCGATATAACGTCATCCCATATAACGTAATATGTTATAACGTCATACCATATAACGTAATACGTTATAACGTCATACCACATAAACTATTTACGTTATAACGTCACACCATATAACGTATTACGTTATAACGTCATACCGTATAACGTATTAAATTATAACGTCATACCATATAACGTATTACGTTATAACGTCATACCATATAACCTATTACGTTATAACGTCATACCATACAGCGTAATACGTTATAACGTTATACCATATAACCAATAACGTTATAACGTCATCCCATTTAACGTAATACGTTATAACGTCATCCCATATAACGTAATACGTTATAACGTCATCCCATATAACGCAATACGTTATTACGTCGTCCCACATAACGTAATACGTTATAACGTCATCCCATATTACGTAATACGTTATAACGTCATACCATATAACGTAATACGGTATAACGTCATACCATATAACCTGTTTACTTTATAACGTCATCCCATATAACGTAATACGTTATAACGTCATCCCATATAACGCAATACGTTATAACGTCGTCCCACATAACGTAATACGTTATAACGTCATCCCATATTACGTAATACGTTATAACGTCATCCCATATAACGCAATACGTTATAACGTCGTCGCACATAACGTAATACGTTATAACGTCATGCCATATTACGCAATACGTTATAGCGTCATCCCATATAACGTAATACGTTATAACGTCATGCCATATTACGTAATACGTTATAGCGTCATCCCATATAACGTAATACGGTATAACGTCATACCATATAACCTATTTACGTTATAACGTAATACCATATAACGTAATACGTTATAACGTCATACCATATAACCTATTTACCCTATAACGTCATACCATATAACGTGTTACGTTATAACGTCATCCAATATAACGTAATACATTATAACGTCATCCCATATAACGTAATACGTTATAACGCCATCTCATATAACATAATTCGGTATAACGTCATGTCATATAACCTATTACGTCATAACGTTATACCATATAACCAATTTCGATATAACGTCATCCCATATAACGTAATACGTTATAACGTCATACCATATAACGTAATACGTTATAACGTCATACCACATAAACTATTTACGTTATAACGTCATACCATATAACGTATTACGTTATAACGTCATACCATATAACGTATTACGTTATAACGTCATACCATATAACGTATTACGTTATAACGTCATACCATATAACTTATTACGTTATAAAGTCATACCATACAGCGTAATACGTTATAACGTTATACCATATAACCAATTACGTTATAACGTCATCCCATATAACGTAATACGTTATAACGTCATCCCATATAACGCAATACGTTATAACGTCGTCCCACATAACGTAACACGTTATAACGTCATCCCATATTACGTAATACGTTATAACGTCATACCATATAACGTAATACGTTATAACGTCATACCATATAACCTATTTCGTTATAACGTCATCCCACATAACGTAATACGTTATAACGTCATCCCATATTACGTAATACGTTATAACGTCATCCCGTTTAACGTAATACGTTATAACGTCATCCCATATAACGCAATACGTTATAACGTCATCCCATATTACGTAATACGTTATAACGTCATACCATATAACGTAATACGTTATAACGTCATGCCATATAACCTATTTCGTTATAACGTCATACCATACAGCGTAATACGTTATAACGTTATACCATATAACCAATAACGTTATAACGTCATTCCATTTAACGTAATACGTTATAACGTCATCCCATATAACGTAATACGTTATAACGTCATCCCATATAACGCAATACGTTATTACGTCGTCCCACATAACGTAATACGTTATAACGTCATCCCATATTACGTAATACGTTATAACGTCATACCATATAACGTAATACGTTATAACGTCATACCATATAACCTATTTCGTTATAACGTCATCCCACATAACGTAATACGTTATAACGTCATCCCATATAACTTAATACGTTATAACGTCATCCCATATGACGTCATACGGAATAACGTCATACCATATAACCTATTTACGTTATAACGTCATACCATATAACGTATTACGCTATAACGTCATCCCATATAACGTAATACATTATAACGTCATCCCATATAACGTAATACGTTACAACGTCATCTCATATTACGTAATACGTTATAACGTCATCCCATATTACGTAATACGCTATAACGTCATACCATATAACGTAATACGTTATAACGTCATGCCATATAACCTATTTCGTTATAACGTCACCCCATATAACGTAATACGTTATAACGTCATACCATATAAACTATTTACGTTATAACGTTATACCATATAACGTATTACGTTATAACGTTATACCATGTAACCAATTACGTTATAACGTCATCCCATATAACGTAATACGTTATAACGTCATCCCATATAACGTAATACGTTATAACGTCATCCCATATAACGCAATACGTTATAACGTCGTCCCACATAACGTAATACGTTATAACGTCATCCCATATAACGTAATACGTTATAACGTCATACCACATAACGTAATTCGGTATAACGTCATACCATATAACCTATTACGTTATAACGTCATACCATACAACCTATTACGTTATAACGTCATCCCATATAACTTAATACGTTATAACGTCATCCCATATGACGTAATACGGTATAACGTCATACCATATAACCTATTTACGTTATAACGTCATCCCATACAACGTAATACGTTATAACGTCATCCCATATAACGCAATACGTTATAACGTCGTCCCACATAACGTAATACGTTATAACGTCATCCCATATTACGTAATACGTTATAACGTCATCCCATATTACGTAATACGCTATAACGTCATACCATATAACGTAATACGTTATAACGTCATGCCATATAACCTATTTCGTTATAACGTCACCCCATATAACGTAATACGTTATAACGTCATACCATATAACGCAATACGTCATAACGTCATCCCATATAACGCAATACGTTATAACGTCGTCCCATATTACGTAATACGTTATAACGTCATACCATATAACGTAATACGTTATAACGTCATACCATATAACCTATTTCGTTATAACGTCATCCCGCATAACGTAATACGTTATAACGTCATCCCATATAACGCAATACGTTATAACGTCATCCCATATAACGCAATACGTTATAACGTCGTCCCACATAACGTCATACGTTATAACGTCATCCCATATTACGTAATACGTTATAACGTCATACCATATAACGTAATACGTTATAACGTCATACCATATAACCTATTTCGTTATAACGTCATCCCACATAACGTAATACGTTATAACGTCATCCCATATTACGTAATACGTTATAACGTCACCCCATTTAACGAAATACGTTATAACGTCATCCCATATAACGTAATACGTTATAACGTCATACCACATATCGTAATTCGGTATAACGTCATACCATATAACCTATTACGTTATAACGTCATCCCGTATAACTTAATACGTTATAACGTCATCCCATATGACGTAATACGGTATAACGTCATACCATATAACCTATTTACGTTATAACGTCATCCCATATAACGTAATACGTTATAACGTCATCCCATATAACGCAATACGTTATAACGTCATCCCATATAACGTAATACGTTATAACGTCATGCCATATTACGTAATACGTTATAGCGTCATCCCATATAACGTAATACGGTATAACGTCATACCATATAACCTATTTACGTTATAACGTAATACCATATAACGTAATACGTTATAACGTCATACCATATAACCTATTTACCCTATAACGTCATACCATATAACGTGTTACGTTATAACGTCATCCAATATAACGTAATACATTATAACGTCATCCCATATAACGTAATACGTTATAACGCCATCTCATATAACATAATTCGGTATAACGTCATGTCATATAACCTATTACGTCATAACGTTATACCATATAACCAATTTCTATATAACGTCATCCCATATAACGTAATACGTTATAACGTCATACCATATAACGTAATACGTTATAACGTCATACCACATAAACTATTTACGTTATAACGTCATACCATATAACGTATTACGTTATAACGTCATACCATATAACGTATTACGTTATAACGTCATACCATATAACGTATTACGTTATAACGTCATACCATATAACTTATTACGTTATAAAGTCATACCATACAGCGTAATACGTTATAACGTTATACCATATAACCAATTACGTTATAACGTCATCCCATATAACGTAATACGTTATAACGTCATCCCATATAACGCAATACGTTATAACGTCGTCCCACATAACGTAACACGTTATAACGTCATCCCATATTACGTAATACGTTATAACGTCATACCATATAACGTAATACGTTATAACGTCATGCCATATAACCTATTTCGTTATAACGTCATCCCATATAACGTAATACGTTATAACGTCATACCATATAACGCAATACGTTATAACGTCATCCCATATTACGTAATACGTTATAACGTCATCCCATATAACGTAATACGGTATAACGTCATACCATATAACCTATTTACGTTATAACGTCATACCATATAACCAATTACGTTATAACGTCATCCCATATAACGTAATACGTTATAACGTCATCCCATATTACGTAATACGTTATAACGTCATACCATATAACGTAATACGTTATAACGTCATGCCATATAACCTATTTCGTTATAACGTCATCCCATATAACGTAATACGTTATAACGTCATACCATATAACGCAATACGTTATAACGTCATCCCATATAACGCAATACGTTATAACGTCGTCCCACATAACGTAATACGTTATAACGTCATCCCATATTACGTAATACGTTATAACGTCATACCATATAACGCAATACGTTATAACGTCATACCATATAACCTATTTCGTTATAACGTCATCCCACATAACGTAATACGTTATAACGTCATCCCATTTTACGTAATACGTTATAACGTCATACCATATAACCTATTACGTTATAACGTCATACCATATAACCTATTACGTTATAACGTCATCCCATATAACGTAATACGTTATAACGTCATCCCATATTACGTAATACGTTATAACGTCATACCATATAACGTAATACGTTATAACGTCATACCATATAACCTATTTCGTTATAACGTCATCCCATATAACGCAATACGTTATAACGTCGTCCCACATAACGTAATACGTTATAACGTCATCCCATATTACGTAATACGTTATAACGTCATCCCATATAACGTAATACGGTATAACGTCATACCATATAACCTATTTACGTTATAACGTCATACCATATAACCAATTACGTTATAACGTCATCCCATATAACGTAATACATTATAACGTCATCCCATATAACGTAATACGCTATAACGTCATCCCATATAACGCAATACGTTATAACGTCGTCCCACATAACGTAATACGTTATAACGTCATGCCATATTACGTAATATGTTATAGCGTCATCCCATATAACGTAATACGGTATAACGTCATACCATATAACCTATTTACGTTATAACGTAATACCATATAACGTAATACGTTATAACGTCATACCATATAACCTATTTACGTTATAACGTCATACCATATAACGTATTACGCTATAAGGTCATCCCATACAACGTAATACATTATAACGTCATCCCATATAACGTAATACGTTATAACGTCATCTCATATAACGTAATTCGGTATAACGTCATGTCATATAACCTATTACGTTATAACGTCATACCATATAACCAATTTCGATATAACGTCATCCCATATAACGTAATATGTTATAACGTCATACCATATAACGTAATACGTTATAACGTCATACCACATAAACTATTTACGTTATAACGTCACACCATATAACGTATTACGTTATAACGTCATACCGTATAACGTATTAAATTATAACGTCATACCATATAACGTATTACGTTATAACGTCATACCATATAACCTATTACGTTATAACGTCATACCATACAGCGTAATACGTTATAACGTTATACCATATAACCAATAACGTTATAACGTCATCCCATTTAACGTAATACGTTATAACGTCATCCCATATAACGTAATACGTTATAACGTCATCCCATATAACGCAATACGTTATTACGTCGTCCCACATAACGTAATACGTTATAACGTCATCCCATATTACGTAATACGTTATAACGTCATACCATATAACGTAATACGGTATAACGTCATACCATATAACCTGTTTACTTTATAACGTCATCCCATATAACGTAATACGTTATAACGTCATCCCATATAACGCAATACGTTATAACGTCGTCCCACATAACGTAATACGTTATAACGTCATCCCATATTACGTAATACGTTATAACGTCATACCATATAACCTATTTACGTTATAACGTCATCCCATATAACGTAATACGTTATAACGTCATCCCATATAACGGAATACGTTATAACGTCGTCCCACATAACGTAATACGTTATAACGTCATCCCATATTACGTAATACGTTATAACGTCATCCCATATTACGTAATACGTTATAACGTCATCCCATATTACGTAATACGTTATAACGTCATACCATATAACCTATTTACGTTATAACGTCATCCCATATAACGTAATACGTTATAACGTCATCCCATATAACGCAATACGTTATAACGTCGTCCCACATAACGTAATACGTTATAACGTCATCCCATATTACGTAATACGTTATAACGTCATACCATATAACCTATTTACGTTATAACGTCATCCCATATATCGTAATACGTTATAACGTCATCCCATATAACGGAATACGTTATAACGTCGTCCCACATAACGTAATACGTTATAACGTCATCCCATATAACGTAATACGTTATAACGTCATCCCATATAACGCAATACGTTATAACGTCGTCCCACATAACGTAATACGTTATAACGTCATCCCATATTACGTAATACGTTATAACGTCATACCATATAACCTATTTACGTTATAACGTCATCCCATATAACGTAATACGTTATAACGTCATCCCATATAACGGAATACGTTATAACGTCGTCCCACATAACGTAATACGTTATAACGTCATCCCATATTACGTAATACGTTATAACGTCATACCATATAACCTATTTACGTTATAACGTCATCGCATATAACGTAATACGTTATAACGTCATCCCATATAACGGAATACGTTATAACGTCGTCCCACATAACGTAATACGTTATAACGTCATCCCATATTACGTAATACGTTATAACGTCATACCATATAACGTAATACGTTATAACGTCATACCATATAACCTATTTCGTTATAACGTCATCCCACATAACGTAGTACGTTATAACGTCATCCCATATTACGCAATACGTTATAACGTCATCCCATATAACGCAATACGTTATAACGTCATCCCACATAACGTAATACGTTATAACGTCATCCCATATTACGTAATACGTTATAACGTCATACCATATAACCTATTACGTTATAACGTCATACCATATAACCTATTACGTTATAACGTCATCCCATATAACGTAATACGTTATAACGTCATCCCATATGACGTAATACGGTATAACATCATACCATATAACCTATTTACGTTATAACGTCGTCCCATATAACGTAATACGTTATAACGTCATCCCATATAACGCAATACGTTATAACGTCGTCCCGCATAACGTAATACGTTATAACGTCATCCCATATTACGTAATACGTTATAACGTCATCCCATATTACGTAATACGTTATAACGTCATACCATATAACGTAATACGTTATAACGTAATACCACATGACCTATTTCGTTATAACGTCATCCCATATAACGGAATACGTTATAACGTCATACCATATAACGCAATACGTTATAACGTCATCCCATATAACGCAATACGTTATAACGTCGTCCCACATAACGTAATACGTTATAACGTCATCCCATATTACGTAATACGTTATAACGTCATACCATATAACGTAATACGTTATAACGTCATACCATATAACCTATTTCGTTATAACGTCATCCCACATAACGTAATACGTTATAACGTCATCCCATATAACGCAATACGTTATAACGTCATCCCATATAACGCAATACGTTATAACGTCTTCCCACATAACGTAATACGTTATAACGTCATCCCATATTACGTAATACGTTATAAGGTCATACCATATAACGTAATACGTTATAACGTCATACCATATAACCTATTTCGTTATAACGTCATCCCACATAACGTAATACGTTATAACGTCATCCCATATAACGCAATACGTTATAACGTCATCCCATATAACGTAATACGGTATAACGTCATACCATATAACCTATCTACGTTATAACGTCATTCCATATAACGTAATGAGGTATTACGTGATACCGTATAACCTATTACGTTATAACGTCATTCCATATAACCTATTTCGTTACAACGTCATACCATATAACCTATTACGTTATAACGTCATACCATATAACGCAATACGTTATAACGTCATCCCATATAACGCAATACGTTATAACGTCGTCCCACATAACGTAATACGTTATAACGTCATCCCATATTACGTAATACGTTATAGCGTCATACCATATAACCTATTTCGTTATAACGTCATCCCATATAACGTAATACGTTATAAAGTCATACCATATAACGCAATACGTTATAACGTCGTCCCATATAACGTAATACGTTATAACGTCGTCCCACATAACGTAATACGTTATATCGTCATCCCATATTACGTAATACGTTATAACGTCATACCATATAACGTAATACGTTATAACGTCATACCATATAACCTATTTCGTTATAACGTCATCCCACATAACGTAATACGTTATAACGTCATCCCATATAACGCAATACGTTATAACGTCATCCCATATAACGCAATACGTTATAACGTCGTCCCACATAACGTAATACGTTATAACGTCATCCCATATTACGTAATACGTTATAACGTCATACCATATAACGTAATACGTTATAACGTCATACCATATAACCTATTTCGTTATAACGTCATCCCACATAACGTAGTACGTTATAAAGTCATCCCATATTACGCAATACGTTATAACGTCATCCCATATAACGCAATACGTTATAACGTCATCCCACATAACGTAATACGTTATAACGTCATCCCATATTACGTAATACGTTATAACGTCATACCATATAACCTATTACGTTATAACGTCATACCATATAACCTATTACGTTATAACGTCATCCCATATAACGTAATACGTTATAACGTCATCCCATATGACGTAATACGGTATAACATCATACCATATAACCTATTTACGTTATAACGTCGTCCCATATAACGTAATACGTTATAACGTCAGCCCATATAACGCAATACGTTATAACGTCGTCCCGCATAACGTAATACGTTATAACGTCATCCCATATTACGTAATACGTTATAACGTCATCCCATATTACGTAATACGTTATAACGTCATACCATATAACGTAATACGTTATAACGTAATACCACATGACCTATTTCGTTATAACGTCATCCCATATAACGGAATACGTTATAACGTCATACCATATAACGCAATACGTTATAACGTCATCCCATATAACGCAATACGTTATAACGTCGTCCCACATAACGTAATACGTTATAACGTCATCCCATATTACGTAATACGTTATAACGTCATACCATATAACGTAATACGTTATAACGTCATACCATATAACCTATTTCGTTATAACGTCATCCCACATAACGTAATACGTTATAACGTCATCCCATATAACGCAATACGTTATAACGTCATCCCATATAACGCAATACGTTATAACGTCTTCCCACATAACGTAATACGTTATAACGTCATCCCATATTACGTAATACGTTATAAGGTCATACCATATAACGTAATACGTTATAACGTCATACCATATAACCTATTTCGTTTTAACGTCATCCCACATAACGTAATACGTTATAACGTCATCCCATATAACGCAATACGTTATAACGTCATCCCATATAACGTAATACGGTATAACGTCATACCATATAACCTATCTACGTTATAACGTCATTCCATATAACGTAATGAGGTATTACGTGATACCGTATAACCTATTACGTTATAACGTCATTCCATATAACCTATTTCGTTATAACGTCATACCATATAACCTATTACGTTATAACGTCATACCATATAACGCAATACGTTATAACGTCGTCCCACATAACGTAATACGTTATAACGTCATCCCATATTACGTAATACGTTATAGCGTCATACCATATAACCTATTTCGTTATAACGTCATCCCATATAACGTAATACGTTATAAAGTCATACCATATAACGCAATACGTTATAACGTCGTCCCATATAACGTAATACGTTATAACGTCGTCCCACATAACGTAATACGTTATATCGTCATCCCATATTACGTAATGCGTTATAACGTCATACCATATAACGTAATACGTTATAACGTCATACCATATAACCTATTTCGTTATAACGTCATCCCACATAACGTAATACGTTATAACGTCATCCCATATAACGCAATACGTTATAACGTCACCCCATATAACGCAATACGTTATAACGTCGTCCCACATAACGTAATACGTTATAACGTCATCCCATATTACGTAATACGTTATAACGTCATACCATATAACGTAATACGTTATAACGTCATACCATATAACCTATTTCGTTATAACGTCATCCCACATAACGTAGTACGTTATAACGTCATCCCATGTTACGCAATACGTTATAACGTCATCCCATATAACGCAATACGTTATAACGTCATCCCACATAACGTAATACGTTATAACGTCATCCCATATTACGTAATACGTTATAACGTCATACCATATAACCTATTACGTTATAACGTCATACCATATAACCTATTACGTTATAACGTCATCCCATATAACGTAATACGTTATAACGTCATCCCATATGACGTAATACGGTATAACATCATACCATATAACCTATTTACGTTATAACGTCGTCCCATATAACGTAATACGTTATAACGTCATCCCATATAACGCAATACGTTATAACGTCGTCCCGCATAACGTAATACGTTATAACGTCATCCCATATTACGTAATACGTTATAACGTCATCCCATATTACGTAATACGTTATAACGTCATACCATATAACGTAATACGTTATAACGTAATACCACATGACCTATTTCGTTATAACGTCATCCCATATAACGTAATACGTTATAACGTCATACCATATAACGCAATACGTTATAACGTCATCCCATATAACGCAATACGTTATAACGTCGTCCCACATAACGTAATACGTTATAGCGTCATCCCATATTACGTAATACGTTATAACGTCATACCATATAACGTAATACGTTATAACGTCATACCATATAACCTATTTCGTTATAACGTCATCCCACATAACGTAATACGTTATAACGTCATCCCATATAACGCAATACGTTATAACGTCATCCCATATAACGCAATACGTTATAACGTCGTCCCACATAACGTAATACGTTATAACGTCATCCCATATTACGTAATACGTTATAAGGTCATACCATATAACGTAATACGTTATAACGTCATACCATATAACCTATTTCGTTATAACGTCATCCCACATAACGTAATACGTTATAACGTCATCCCATATAACGCAATACGTTATAACGTCATCCCATATAACGTAATACGGTATAACGTCATACCATATAACCTATCTACGTTATAACGTCATTCCATATAACGTAATGAGGTATTACGTGATACCGTATAACCTATTACGTTATAACGTCATACCATGTAACCTATTTCGTTATAACGTCATACCATATAACCTATTACGTTATAACGTCATACCATATAACGCAATACGTTATAACGTCATCCCATATAACGCAATACGTTATAACGTCGTCCCACATAACGTAATACGTTATAACGTCATCCCATATTACGTAATACGTTATAGCGTCATACCATATAACCTATTTCGTTATAACGTCATCCCATATAACGTAATACGTTATAAAGTCATACCATATAACGCAATACGTTATAACGTCGTCCCATATAACGTAATACGTTATAACGTTGTCCCACATAACATAATACGTTATAACGTCATCCCATATTACGTAATACGTTATAACGTCATACCATATAACGTAATACGTTATAACGTCATACCATATAACCTATTTCGTTATAACGTCATCCCACATAACGTAATACGTTATAACGTCATCCCATATAACGCAATACGTTATAACGTCATCCCATATAACGCAATACGTTATAAGGTCGTCCCACATAACGTAATACGTTATAACGTCATCCCATATTACGTAATACGTTATAAGGTCATACCATATAACGTAATACGTTATAACGTCATACCATATAACCTATTTCGTTATAACGTCATCCCACATAACGTAATACGTTATAACGTCATCCCATATAACGCAATACGTTATAACGTCATCCCATATAACGTAATACGGTATAACGTCATACCATATAACCTATCTACGTTATAACGTCATTCCATATAACGTAATGAGGTATTACGTGATACCGTATAACCTATTACGTTATAACGTCATACCATATAACCTATTTCGTTATAACGTCATACCATATAACCTATTACGTTATAACGTCATACCATATAACGCAATACGTTATAACGTCATCCCATATAACGCAATACGTTATAACGTCGTCCCACATAACGTAATCCGTTATAACGTCATCCCATATTACGTAATACGTTATAGCGTCATACCATATAACCTATTTCGTTATAACGTCATCCCATATAACGTAATACGTTATAACGTCATACCATATAACGTAATACGTTATAACGTCATCCCATATAACGCAATACGTTATAACGTCGTCCCACATAACGTAATACGTTATAACGTCATCCCATATTACGTAATACGTTATAACGTCATACCATATAACGTAATACGTTATAACGTCATACCATATAACCTATTTCGTTATAACGTCATCCCACATAACGTAGTACGTTATAACGTCATCCCATATTACGTAATACGTTATAACGTCATCCCATATAACGAAATATGTTATAACGTCATCCCATATTACGTAATACGTTATAACGTCATACCATATAACGTAATACGTTATAACGTCATACCATATAACCTATTTCGTTATAACGTCATCCCATATAACGCAATACGTTATAACGTCATCCCACATAACGTAATACGTTATAACGTCATCCCATATTACGTAATAAGTTATAACGTCATCCCATTTAACGAAATACGTTATAACGTCATCCCATATAACGTAATACGTTATAACGTCATACCACATAACGTAATTTGGTATAACGTCATACCATATCACCTATTACGTTATAACGTCATACCATACAACCTATTACGTTATAACGTCATCCCATATAACTTAATACGTTATAACGTCATCCCATATGACGTAATACGGTATAACGTCATACCATATAACCTGTTTACGTTATAACGTCATCCCATATAACGTAATACGTTATAACGTCATCCCATATAACGCAATACGTTATAACGTCATCCCATATAACGCAATACGTTATAACGTCGTCCCACATAACGTAATACGTTATAACGTCATCCCATATTACGTAATACGTTATAACGTCATACCATATAACGTAATACGTTATAACGTCATACCATATGACCTATTTCGTTATAACGTCATCCCACATAACGGAATACGTTATAACGTCATCCCATATAACGCAATACGTTATAACGTCATCCCATATAACGCAATACGTTATAACGTCGTCCCACATAACGTCATACGTTATAACGTCATCCCATATTACGTAATACGTTATAACGTCATACCATATAACGTAATACGTTATAACGTCATACCATATAACCTATTTCGTTATAACGTCATCCCACATAACGTAATACGTTATAACGTCATCCCATATTAAGTAATACGTTATAACGTCATCCCATTTAACGAA
Organism: Bombus vancouverensis nearcticus; assembly: GCF_051014615.1. Classification (NCBI taxonomy): domain Eukaryota; kingdom Metazoa; phylum Arthropoda; class Insecta; order Hymenoptera; family Apidae; genus Bombus; species Bombus vancouverensis. The sequence goes on from NW_027468912.1 coordinate 431,346, forward strand.
ATGCGTTATAACGTCATCCCATATAACGTAATACGTTATAACGTCATACCACATAACGTAATTCGGTATAACGTCATACCATATAACCTATTACGTTATAACGTCATCCCATGTAACTTAATACGTTATAACGTCATCCCATATGACGTAATACGGTATAACGTCATACCATATAACCTATTTACGTTATAACGTAATCCCATATAACGTAATACGTTATAACGTCATCCCATATAACGCAATACGTTATAACGTCATCCCATATAACGTAATACGTTATAACGTCATCCCATATAACGCAATACGTTATAACGTCATCCCATATAACGTAATACGTTCTAACGTCATCCCATATAACGTAATACGTTATAACGTCATCCCATATAACGTAATACGTTATAACGTCGTCCCACATAACGTAATACGTTATAACGTCATGCCATATTACGTAATACGTTGTAGCGTCATCCCATATAACGTAATACGTTATAACGTCATGCCATATTACGTAATACGTTATAGCGTCATCCCATATAACGTAATACGGTATAACGTCATACCATATAACCTATTTACGTTATAACGTAATACCATATAACGTAATACGTTATAACGTCATACCATATAACCTATTTACGTTATAACGTCATACCATATAACGTAATGCGTTATAACGTCATACCACATAACGTAATTCGGTATAACGTCATACCATATAACCTATTACGTTATAACGTCATACCATATAACCTATTACGTTATAACGTCATCCCATATAACGTAATACGTTATAATGTCATCCCATATGACGTAATACGGTATAACGTCATACCACATAACCTATTTACGTTATAACGTCGTCCCATATAACGTAATACGTTATAACGTCATCCCATATAACGCAATACGTTATAACGTCGTCCCACATAACGTAATACGTTATAACGTCATACCATATAACGTATTACGTTATAACGTCATACCACATAACCTATTACGTTATAACGTCATACCATACAGCGTAATACGTTATAACGTTATACCATATAACCAATTACGTTATAACGTCATCCCATTTAACGTAATACGTTATAACGTCATCCCATATAACGTAATACGTTATAACGTCATCCCATATAACGCAATACGTTATAACGTCGTCCCACATAACGTAATACGTTATAACGTCATCCCATATAACTTAATACGTTATAACGTCATCCCATATGACGTCATACGGTATAACGTCATACCATATAACCTATTTACGTTATAACGTCATACCATATAACGTATTACGCTATAACGTCATCCCATATAACGTAATACATTATAACGTCATCCCATATAACGTAATACGTTATAACGTCATCCCATATTACGTAATACGTTATAACGTCATCCCATATAACGCAATACGTTATAACGTCGTCCCACATAACGTAATACGTTATAACGTCATCCCATATTACGTAATACGTTATAACGTCATCCCATATAACGTAATACGGTATAACGTCATACCATATAACCTATTTACGTTATAACGTCATACCATATAACCAATTACGTTATAACGTCATCCCATATAACGTAATACATTATAACGTCATCCCATATAACGTAATACGCTATAACGTCATCCCATATAACGCAATACGTTATAACGTCGTCCCACATAACGTAATACGTTATAACGTCATGCCATATTACGTAATATGTTATAGCGTCATCCCATATAACGTAATACGGTATAACGTCATACCATATAACCTATTTACGTTATAACGTAATACCATATAACGTAATACGTTATAACGTCATACCATATAACCTATTTACGTTATAACGTCATACCATATAACGTATTACGCTATAAGGTCATCCCATACAACGTAATACATTATAACGTCATCCCATATAACGTATTACGTTATAACGTCATACCATATAACCTTTTACGTTATAACGTCATACCATACAGCGTAATACGATATAACGTTATACCATATAACCAATAACGTTATAACGTCATTCCATTTAACGTAATACGTTATAACGTCATCCCATATAACGTAATACGTTATAACGTCATCCCATATAACGCAATACGTTATTACGTCGTCCCACATAACGTAATACGTTATAACGTCATCCCATATTACGTAATACGTTATAACGTCATACCATATAACGTAATACGTTATAACGTCATACCATATAACCTATTTCGTTATAACGTCATCCCACATAACGTAATACGTTATAACGTCATCCCATATAACTTAATACGTTATAACGTCATCCCATATGACGTCATACGGTATAACGTCATACCATATAACCTATTTACGTTATAACGTCATACCATATAACGTATTACGCTGTAACGTCATCCCATATAACGTAATACATTATAACGTCATCCCATATAACGTAATACGTTACAACGTCATCTCATATTACGTAATACGTTATAACGTCATCCCATATTACGTAATACGCTATAACGTCATACCATATAACGTAATACGTTATAACGTCATGCCATATAACCTATTTCGTTATAACGTCACCCCATATAACGTAATACGTTATAACGTCATGCCATATAACCTATTTCGTTATAACGTCACCCCATATAACGTAATACGTTATAACGTCATACCATATAAACTATTTACGTTATAACGTTATACCATATAACGTATTACGTTATAACGTTATACCATATAACCAATTACGTTATAACGTCATCCCATATAACGTAATACGTTATAACGTCATCCCATATAACGTAATACGTTATAACGTCATCCCATATAACGCAATACGTTATAACGTCGTCCCACATAACGTAATACGTTATAACGTCATCCCATATAACGTAATACGTTATAACGTCATACCACATAACGTAATTCGGTATAACGTCATACCATATAACCTATTACGTTATAACGTCATACCATACAACCTATTACGTTATAACGTCATCCCATATAACTTAATACGTTATAACGTCATCCCATATGACGTAATACGGTATAACGTCATACCATATAACCTATTTACGTTATAACGTCATCCCATACAACGTAATACGTTATAACGTCATCCCATATAACGCAATACGTTATAACGTCGTCCCACATAACGTAATACGTTATAACGTCATCCCATATTACGTAATACGTTATAACGTCATCCCATATTACGTAATACGCTATAACGTCATACCATATAACGTAATACGTTATAACGTCATGCCATATAACCTATTTCGTTATAACGTCATCCCATATAACGCAATACGTTATAACGTCGTCCCATATTACGTAATACGTTATAACGTCATACCATATAACGTAATACGTTATAACGTCATACCATATAACCGATTTCGTTATAACGTCATCCCACATAACGTAATACGTTATAACGTCATCCCATATAACGCAATACGTTATAACGTCATCCCATATAACGCAATACGTTATAACGTCGTCCCACATAACGTCATACGTTATAACGTCATCCCATATTACGTAATACGTTATAACGTCATACCATATAACGTAATACGTTATAACGTCATACCATATAACCTATTTCGTTATAACGTCATCCCACATAACGTAATACGTTATAACGTCATCCCATATTACGTAATACGTTATAACGTCACCCCATTTAACGAAATACGTTATAACGTCATCCCATATAACGTAATACGTTATAACGTCATACCACATAACGTAATTCGGTATAACGTCATACCATATAACCTATTACGTTATAACGTCATCCCGTATAACTTAATACGTTATAACGTCATCCCATATGACGTAATACGGTATAACGTCATACCATATAACCTATTTACGTTATAACGTCATCCCATATAACGTAATACGTTATAACGTCATCCCATATAACGCAATACGTTATAACGTCATCCCATATAACGTAATACGTTATAACGTCATCCCATATAACGTAATACGTTATAACGTCATCCCATATAACGCAATACGTTATAACGTCGTCCCACATAACGTAATACGTTATAACGTCATGCCATATTACGCAATACGTTATAGCGTCATCCCATATAACGTAATACGTTATAACGTCATGCCATATTACGTAATACGTTATAGCGTCATCCCATATAACGTAATACGGTATAACGTCATACCATATAACCTATTTACGTTATAACGTAATACCATATAACGTAATACGTTATAACGTCATACCATATAACCTATTTACCCTATAACGTCATACCATATAACGTGTTACGTTATAACGTCATCCAATATAACGTAATACATTATAACGTCATCCCATATAACGTAATACGTTATAACGCCATCTCATATAACGTAATTCGGTATAACGTCACGTCATATAACCTATTACGTCATAACGTTATACCATATAACCAATTTCGATATAACGTCATCCCATATAACGTAATACGTTATAACGTCATACCATATAACGTAATACGTTATAACGTCATACCACATAAACTATTTACGTTATAACGTCATACCATATAACGTATTACGTTATAACGTCATACCATATAACGTATTACGTTATAACGTCATACCATATAACGTATTACGTTATAACGTCATACCATATAACTTATTACGTTATAAAGTCATACCATACAGCGTAATACGTTATAACGTTATACCATATAACCAATTACTTTATAACGTCATCCCATATAACGTAATACGTTATAACGTCATCCCATATAACGTAATACGTTATAACGTCATCCCATATAACGCAATACGTTATAACGTCGTCCCACATAACGTAACACGTTATAACGTCATCCCATATTACGTAATACGTTATAACGTCATACCATATAACGTAATACGTTATAACGTCATACCATATAACCTATTTCGTTATAACGTCATCCCACATAACGTAATACGTTGTAACGTCATCCCATATTACGTAATACGTTATAACGTCATCCCGTTTAACGTAATACGTTATAACGTCATCCCATAAAACGCAATACGTTATAACGTCATCCCATATTACGTAATACGTTATAACGTCATACCATATAACGTAATACGTTATAACGTCATGCCATATAACCTATTTCGTTATAACGTCATCCCATATAACGTAATACGTTATAACGTCATACCATATAACGCAATACGTTATAACGTCATCCCATATAACGCAATACGTTATAACGTCGTCCCACATAACGTAATACGTTATAACGTCATCCCATATTACGTAATACGTTATAACGTCATACCATATAACGTAATACGTTATAACGTCATACCATATAACCTATTTCGTTATAACGTCATCCCACATAACGTAATACGTTATAACGTCATCCCATATAACGCAATACGTTATAGCGTCATCCCATATAACGTAATACGGTATAACGTCATACCATATAACCTATCTACGTTATAACGTCATGCCATATAACGTAATGAGGTATTACGTGATACCGTATAACCTATTACGTTATAACGTCATACCATATAACCTATTTCGTTATAACGTCATACCATATAACCTATTACGTTATAACGTCATACCATATAACGCAATACGTTATAACGTCATCCCATATAACGCAATACGTTATAACGTCGTCCCACATAACGTAATACGTTATAACGTCATCCCATATTACGTAATACGTTATAACGTCATACCATATAACGTAATACGTTATAACGTCATACCATATAACCTATTTCGTTATAACGTCATCCCACATAACGTAGTACGTTATAACGTCATCCCATATTACGTAATACGTTATAACGTCATCCCATATAAAGAAATATGTTATAACGTCATCCCATATTACGTAATACGTTATAACGTCATCCCATATTACGTAATACGCTATAACGTCATACCATATAACGTAATACGTTATAACGTCATACCACATAACGTAATTCGGTATAACGTCATACCATATCACCTATTACGTTATAACGTCATACCATACAACCTATTACGTTATAACGTCATCCCATATAACTTAATACGTTATAACGTCATCCCATATGACGTAATACGGTATAACGTCATACCATATAACCTATTTACGTTATAACGTCATCCCATATAACGTAATACGTTATAACGTCATCCCATATAACGCAATACGTTATAACGTCGTCCCACATAACGTAATACGTTATAACGTCATCCCATATTACGTAATACGTTATAACGTCATCCCATATTACGTAATACGCTATAACGTCATACCATATAACGTAATACGTTATAACGTCATGCCACATAACCTATTTCGTTATAACGTCATCCCATATAACGTAATACGTTATAACGTCATACCATATAACGCAATACGTTATAACGTCATCCCATATAACGCAATACGTTATAACGTCGTCCCACATAACGTAATACGTTATAACGTCATCCCATATTACCTAATACGTTATAACGTCATACCATATAACGTAATACGTTATAACGTCATACCATATAACCTATTTCGTTATAACGTCATCCCACATATCGGAATACGTTATAACGTCATCCCATATAACGCAATACGTTATAACGTCATCCCATATAACGCAATACGTTATAACGTCGTCCCACATAACGTCATACGTTATAACGTCATTCCATATTACGTAATACGTTATAACGTCATACCATATAACGTAATACGTTATAACGTCATACCATATAACCTATTTCGTTATAACGTCATCCCACATAACGTAATACGTTATAACGTCATCCCATATTACGTAATACGTTATAACGTCATCCCATTTAACGAAATACGTTATAACGTCATCCCATATAACGTAATACGTTATAACGTCATACCACATAACGTAATTCGGTATAACGTCATACCATATAACCTATTACGTTATAACGTCATGCCATACAACTTAATACGTTATAACGTCATCCCATATGACGTAATACGGTATAACGTCATACCAAATAACCTATTTACGTTATAGCGTCATCCCATATAACGTATTACGTTATAACGTCATCCCATATAACGTAATACGTTATAACGTCATACCATATAACGCAATACGTTATAACGTCATCCCATATAACGCAATACGTTATAACGTCGTCCCACATAACGTAATACGTTATAACGTCATCCCATATTACGTAATACGTTATAACGTCATACCATATAACGTAATACGTTATAACGTCATACCATATAACCTATTTCGTTATAACGTCATCCCACATAACGTAATACGTTATAACGTCATCCCATATAACGCAATACGTTATAGCGTCATCCCATATAACGTAATACGGTATAACGTCATACCATATAACCTATCTACGTTATAACGTCATGCCATATAACGTAATGAGGTATTACGTGATACCGTATAACCTATTACGTTATAACGTCATACCATATAACCTATTTCGTTATAACGTCATACCATATAACCTATTACGTTATAACGTCATACCATATAACGCAATACGTTATAACGTCATCCCATATAACGCAATACGTTATAACGTCGTCCCACATAACGTAATACGTTATAACGTCATCCCATATTACGTAATACGTTATAACGTCATACCATATAACGTAATACGTTATAACGTCATACCATATAACCTATTTCGTTATAACGTCATCCCACATAACGTAGTACGTTATAACGTCATCCCATATTACGTAATACGTTATAACGTCATCCCATATAAAGAAATATGTTATAACGTCATCCCATATTACGTAATACGTTATAACGTCATCCCATATTACGTAATACGCTATAACGTCATACCATATAACGTAATACGTTATAACGTCATACCACATAACGTAATTCGGTATAACGTCATACCATATCACCTATTACGTTATAACGTCATACCATACAACCTATTACGTTATAACGTCATCCCATATAACTTAATACGTTATAACGTCATCCCATATGACGTAATACGGTATAACGTCATACCATATAACCTATTTACGTTATAACGTCATCCCATATAACGTAATACGTTATAACGTCATCCCATATAACGCAATACGTTATAACGTCGTCCCACATAACGTAATACGTTATAACGTCATCCCATATTACGTAATACGTTATAACGTCATCCCATATTACGTAATACGCTATAACGTCATACCATATAACGTAATACGTTATAACGTCATGCCACATAACCTATTTCGTTATAACGTCATCCCATATAACGTAATACGTTATAACGTCATACCATATAACGCAATACGTTATAACGTCATCCCATATAACGCAATACGTTATAACGTCGTCCCACATAACGTAATACGTTATAACGTCATCCCATATTACCTAATACGTTATAACGTCATACCATATAACGTAATACGTTATAACGTCATACCATATAACCTATTTCGTTATAACGTCATCCCACATATCGGAATACGTTATAACGTCATCCCATATAACGCAATACGTTATAACGTCATCCCATATAACGCAATACGTTATAACGTCGTCCCACATAACGTCATACGTTATAACGTCATTCCATATTACGTAATACGTTATAACGTCATACCATATAACGTAATACGTTATAACGTCATACCATATAACCTATTTCGTTATAACGTCATCCCACATAACGTAATACGTTATAACGTCATCCCATATTACGTAATACGTTATAACGTCATCCCATTTAACGAAATACGTTATAACGTCATCCCATATAACGTAATACGTTATAACGTCATACCACATAACGTAATTCGGTATAACGTCATACCATATAACCTATTACGTTATAACGTCATGCCATACAACTTAATACGTTATAACGTCATCCCATATGACGTAATACGGTATAACGTCATACCAAATAACCTATTTACGTTATAGCGTCATCCCATATAACGTATTACGTTATAACGTCATCCCATATAACGCAATACGTTATAACGTCATCCCATATAACGTAATACGTTATAACGTCATCCCATATAACGTAATACGTTATAACGTCATCCCATATAACGTAATACGTTATAACGTCATACCATATAACCTATTTCGTTATAACGTCATCCCACATAACGTAATACGTTATAACGTCATCCCATATTACGTAATACGTTATAAAGTCATCCCATTTAACGAAATACGTTATAACGTCATCCCATATAACGTAATACGTTATAACGTCATACCACATAACGTAATTCGGTATAACGTCATACCATATAACCTATTACGTTATAACGTCATCCCATATAACTTAATACGTTATAACGTCATCCCATATGACGTAATACGGTATAACGTCATACCATATAACCTATTTACGTTATAACGTCATCCCATATAACGTAATACGTTATAACGTCATCCCATATAACGCAATACGTTATAACGTCATCCCATATAACGTAATACGTTATAACGTCATCCCATATAACGTAATACGTTATAACGTCATCCCATATAACGCAATACGTTATAACGTCGTCCCACATAACGTAATACGTTATAACGTCATGCCATATTACGTAATACGTTATAGCGTCATCCCATATAACGTAATACGTTATAACGTCATGCCATATTACGTAATACGTTATAGCGTCATCCCATATAACGTAATACGGTATAACGTCATACCATATAACCTATTTACGTTATAACGTAATACCATATAACGTAATACGTTATAACGTCATACCATATAACCTATTTACGTTATAACGTCATACCATATAACGTATTTCGTTATAACGTCATCCCATATAACGTAATACATTATAACGTCATCCCATATAACGTAATACGTTATAACGTCATCTCATATAACGTAATTCGGTATAACGTCATGTCATATAACCTATTACGTTATAACGTCATAAAATATAACCAATTTCGATATAACGTCATCCCATATAACGTAATACGTTATAACGTCATACCATATAACGTAATACGTTATAACGTCATACCACATAAACTATTTACGTTATAACGTCATACCATATAACGTAATACGTTATAACGTCATCCCATATAACGTCATACGTTATAACGTCATCCCATATTACGTAATACATTATAACGTCATCCCATATAACGTAATACGCTATAACGTCATCCCATACAATTCAATACGTTATAACGTCGTCCCACATAACGTAATACGTTATAACGTCATGCCATATTACGTAATACGTTATAGCGTCATCCCATATAACGTAATACGGTATAACGTCATACCATATAAACTATTTACGTTATAACGTAATACCATATAACGTAATACGTTATAACGTCATACCATATAACCTATTTACGTTATAACGTCATACCATATAACGTATTACGCTATAAGGTCATCCCATACAACGTAATACATTATAACGTCATCCCATATAACGTAATACGTTATAACGTCATCTCATATAACGTAATTCGGTATAACGTCATGTCATATAACCTATTACGTTATAACGTCATACCATATAACCAATTTCGATATAACGTCATCCCATATAACGTAATATGTTATAACGTCATAAAATATAACGTAATACGTTATAACGTCATACCACATAAACTATTTACGTTATAACGTCATACCATATAACGTATTACGTTATAACGTCATACCGTATAACGTATTACATTATAACGTCATACCATATAACGTATTACGTTATAACGTCATACCATATAACCTATTACGTTATAGCGTCATACCATACAGCGTAATACGTTATAACGTTATACCATATAACCAATTACGTTATAACGTCATCCCATTTAACGTAATACGTTATAACGTCATCCCATATAACGTAATACGTTATAACGTCATCCCATATAACGCTATACGTTATAACGTCATCCCATATAACGCTATACGTTATAACGTCGGCCCACATAACGTAATACGTTATAACGTCATCCCATATTACGTAATACGTTATAACGTCATCCCATATAACGTAATACGTTATAGCGTCATCCCATATAACGTAATACGGTATAACGTCATACCATATAACCTATTTACGTTATAACGTAATACCATATAACGTAATACGTTATAACGTCATACCATATAACCTATTTACGTTATAACGTCATACCATATAACGTATTACGTTATAACGTCATCCCATATAACGTAATACATTATAACGTCATCCCATATAACGTAATACGTTATAACGTCATCCCATATAACGCAATACGTTATAACGTCATCCCATATAACGCAATACGTTATAACGTCATCCCATATAACGCAATACGTTATAACGTCGTCCCACATAACGTAATACGTTATAACGTCATCCCATATTACGTAATACGTTATAGCGTCATACCATATAACGTAATACGTTATAACGTCATACCATATAACCTATTTCGTTATAACGTCATCCCACATAACGTAATACGTTATAACGTCATTCCATATAACTTAATACGTTATAACGTCATCCCATATGACGTCATACGGTATAACGACATACCATATAACCTATTTACGTTATAACGTCATACCATATAACGTATTACGCTATAACGTCATCCCATATAACGTAATACATTATAACGTCATCCCATATAACGTAATACGTTATAACGTCATCCCATATTACGTAATACGTTATAACGTCATCCCATATAACGCAATACGTTATAACGTCGTCCCACATAACGTAATACGTTATAACGTCATCCCATATTACGTAATACGTTATAACGTCATCCCATATAACGTAATACGGTATAACGTCATACCATATAACCTATTTACGTTATAACGTCATACCATATAACCAATTACGTTATAACGTCATCCCATATAACGTAATACATTATAACGTAATCCCATATAACGTAATACGCTATAACGTCATCCCATATAACGCAATACGTTATAACGTCGTCAAACATAACGTAATACGTTATAACGTCATGCCATATTACGTAATATGTTATAGCGTCATCCCATATAACGTAATACGGTATAACGTCATACCATATAACCTATTTACGTTATAACGTAATACCATATAACGTAATACGTTATAACGTCATACCATATAACCTATTTACGTTATAACGTCATACCATACAACCTATTACGTTATAACGTCATCCCATATAACTTAATACGTTATAACGTCATCCCATATGACGTAATACGGTATAACGTCATACCATATAACCTATTTACGTTATAACGTCATCCCATACAACGTAATACGTTATAACGTCATCCCATATAACGCAATACGTTATAACGTCATCTCATATAACGTAATTCGGTATAACGTCGTGTCATATAACCTATTACGTTATAACGTCATACCATATAACCAATTTCGATATAACGTCATCCCATATAACGTAATATGTTATAACGTCATACCATATAACGTAATACGTTATAACGTCATACCACATAAACTATTTACGTTATAACGTCACACCATATAACGTATTACGTTATAACGTCATACCATACAGCGTAATACGTTATAACGTTATACCATATAACCAATTACGTTATAACGTCATCCCATATAACGTAATACGTTATAACGTCATCCCATATAACGTAATACGTTATAACGTCATCCCATATAACGTAATACGTTATAACGTCATCCCATATAACGCAATACGTTATAACGTCGGCCGATATAACGTAATACGTTATAACGTCATACCATATAACGTAATACGTTATAACGTCATACCACATAACGTAATTCGGTATAACGTCATACCATATAACCTATTACGTTATAACGTCATACCATACAACCTATTACGTTATAACGTCATCCCATATAACTTAATACGTTATAACGTCATCCCATATGACGTAATACGGTATAACGTCATACCATATAACCTATTTACGTTATAACGTCATCCCATACAACGTAATACGTTATAACGTCATCCCATATAACGCAATACGTTATAACGTCATCTCATATAACGTAATTCGGTATAACGTCGTGTCATATAACCTATTACGTTATAACGTCATACCATATAACCAATTTCGATATAACGTCATCCCATATAACGTAATATGTTATAACGTCATACCATATAACGTAATACGTTATAACGTCATACCACATAAACTATTTACGTTATAACGTCACACCATATAACGTATTACGTTATAACGTCATACCGTATAACGTATTAAATTATAACGTCATACCATATAACGTATTACGTTATAACGTCATACCATATAACCTATTACGTTATAACGTCATACCATACAGCGTAATACGTTATAACGTTATACCATATAACCAATTACGTTATAACGTCATCCCATATAACGTAATACGTTATAACGTCATCCCATATAACGTAATACGTTATAACGTCATCCCATATAACGTAATACGTTATAACGTCATCCCATATAACGCAATACGTTATAACGTCGGCCGATATAACGTAATACGTTATAACGTCATCCCATATAACGTAATACGTTATAACGTCATACCACATAACGTAATTCGGTATAACGTCATACCATATAACCTATTACGTTATAACGTCATACCATACAACCTATTACGTTATAACGTCATCCCATATAACTTAATACGATATAACGTCATCCCATATGACGTAATACGGTATAACGTCATACCATATAACCTATTTACGTTATAACGTCATCCCATACAACGTAATACGTTATAACGTCATCCCATATAACGCAATACGTTATAACGTCGTCCCACATAACGTAATACGTTATAACGTCATCCCGTATTACGTAATACGTTATAACGTCATCCCATATTACGTAATACGCTATAACGTCATACCATATAACGTAATACGTTATAACGTCATGCCATATAACCTATTTCGTTATAACGTCACCCCATATAACGTAATACGATATAACGTCATACCATATAACGCAATACGTCATAACGTCATCCCATATAACGCAATACGTTATAACGTCGTCCCATATTACGTAATACGTTATAACGTCATACCATATAACGTAATACGTTATAACGTCATACCATATAACCTATTTCGTTATAACGTCATCCCACATAACGTAATACGTTATAACGTCATCCCATATAACGCAATACGTTATAACGTCATCGCATATAACGCAATACGTTATAACGTCGTCCCACATAACGTCATACGTTATAACGTCATCCCATATTACGTAATACGTTATAACGTCATACCATATAACGTAATACGTTATAACGTCATACCATATAACCTATTTCGTTATAACGTCATCCCACATAACGTAATACGTTATAACGTCATCCCATATTACGTAATACGTTATAACGTCATCCCATTTAACGAAATACGTTATAACGTCATCCCATATAACGTAATACGTTATAACGTCATACCACATAACGTAATTCGGTATAACGTCATACCATATAACCTATTACGTTATAACGTCATCCCGTATAACTTAATACGTTATAACGTCATCCCATATGACGTAATACGGTATAACGTCATACCATATAACCTATTTACGTTATAACGTCATCACATATAACGTAATACGTTATAACGTCATCCCATATAACGCAATACGTTATAACGTCATCCCATATAACGTAATACGTTATAACGTCATCCCATATAACGTAATACGTTATAACGCCATCCCATATAACGCAATACGTTATAACGTCGTCCCACATAACGTAATACGTTATAACGTCATGCCATCTTACGCAATATGTTATAGCGTCATCCCATATAACGTAATACGTTATAACGTCATGCCATATTACGTAATACGTTATAGCGTCATCCCATATAACGTAATACGGTATAACGTCATCTCATATAACGTAATTCGGTATAACGTCATGTCATATAACCTATTACGTCATAACGTCATACCATATAACCAATTTCGATATAACGTCATCCCATATAACGTAATACGTTATAACGTCATACCATATAACGTAATACGTTATAACGTCCTACCACATAAACTATTTACGTTATAACGTCATACCATATAACCTATTTACGTTATAACGTAATACCATATAACGTAATACGTTATAACGTCATACCATATAACCTATTTACCCTATAACGTCATACCATATAACGTGTTACGTTATAACGTCATCCAATATAACGTAATACATTATAACGTCATCCCATATAACGTAATACGTTATAACGTCATCTCATATAACGTAATTCGGTATAACGTCATGTCATATAACCTAATACGTCATAACGTCATACCATATAACCAATTTCGATATAACGTCATCCCATATAACGTAATACGTTATAACGTCATACCATATAACGTAATACGTTATAACGTCATGCCACATAAACTATTTACGTTATAACGTCATACCATATAACGTATTACGTTATAACGTCATACCATATAACGTATTACGTTATAACGTCATACCATATAACGTATTACGTTATAACGTCATACCATATAACCTATTACGTTATAAAGTCATACCATACAGCGTAATACGTTATAACGTTATACCATATAACGTAATACGTTATAACGTCATACCACATGACCTATTTCGTTATAACGTCATCCCATATAACGTAATACGTTATAACGTCATACCATATAACGCAATACGTTATAACGTCGTCCCACATAACGTAATACGTTATAACGTCATCCCATATTACGTAATACGTAATAACGTCATCCCATATTACGTAATACGTTATAACGTCATACCATATAACGTAATACGTTATAACGTCATACCACATGACCTATTTCGTTATAACGTCATCCCATATAACGTAATACGTTATAACGTCATACCATATAACGCAATACGTTATAACGTCATCCCATATAACGCAATACGTTATAACGTCGTCCCACATAACGTAATGCGTTATAACGTCATCCCATATTACGTAATACGTTATAACGTCATACCATATAACGTAATACGTTATAACGTCATAAAATATAACCTATTTCGTTATAACGTCATCCCACATAACGTAATACGTTATAACGTCATCCCATATAACGCAATACGTTATAACGTCATCCCATATAACGCAATACGTTATAACGTCGTCCCACATAACGTAATACGTTATAACGTCATCCCATATTACGTAATACGTTATAAGGTCATCCCATATAACGCAATACGTTATAACGTCGTCCCACATAACGTAATACGTTATAACGTCATCCCATATTACGTAATACGTTATAACGTCATACCATATAACGTAATACGTTATAACGTCATACCATATAACCTATTTCGTTATAACGTCATCCCACATAACGTAGTACGTTATAACGTCATCCCATATTACGTAATACGTTATAACGTCATCCCATATAAAGAAATATGTTATAACGTCATCCCATATTACGTAATACGTTATAACGTCATACCATATAACGTAATACGTTATAACGTCATACCATTTAACCTATTTCGTTATAACGTCATCCCATATAACGTAGTACGTTATAACGTCATCCCATATTACGTAATACGTTATAACGTCATCCCATATAAAGAAATACGTTATAACGTCATCCCATATTACGTAATTCGGTATAACGTCATACCATATAACGTAATACGTTATAACGTCATACCATATAACCTATTTCGTTATAACGTCATCCCACATAACGTAATACGTTATAACGTCATCCCATATTACGTAATACGTTATAACGTCATCCCATTTAACGAAATACGTTATAACGTCATCCCATATAACGTAATACGTTATAACGTCATACCACATAACGTAATTCGGTATAACGTCATACCATATCACCTATTACGTTATAACGTCATACCATACAACCTATTACGTTATAACGTCATCCCATATAACTTAATACGTTATAACGTCATCCCATATGACGTAATACGGTATAACGTCATACCATATAACCTATTTACGTTATAACGTCATCCCATATAACGTAATACGTTATAACGTCATCCCATATAACGCAATACGTTATAACGTCGTCCCACATAACGTAATACGTTATAACGTCATCCCATATTACGTAATACGTTATAACGTCATCCCATATTACGTAATACGCTATAACGTCATACCATATAACGTAATACGTTATAACGTCATGCCACATAACCTATTTCGTTATAACGTCATCCCATATAACGTAATACGTTATAACGTCATACCATATAACGCAATACGTTATAACGTCATCCCATATAACGCAATACGTTATAACGTCGTCCCACATAACGTAATACGTTATAACGTCATCCCATATTACCTAATACGTTATAACGTCATACCATATAACGTAATACGTTATAACGTCATACCATATAACCTATTTCGTTATAACGTCATCCCACATAACGGAATACGTTATAACGTCATCCCATATAACGCAATACGTTATAACGTCACCCCATATAACGCAATACGTTATAACGTCGTCCCACATAACGTCATACGTTATAACGTCATCCCATATTACGTAATACGTTATAACGTCATACCATATAACGTAATACGTTATAACGTCATACCATATAACCTATTTCGTTATAACGTCATACCACATAACGTAATTCGGTATAACGTCATACCATATAACCTATTACGTTATAACGTCATGCCATATAACTTAATACGTTATAACGTCATCCCATATGACGTAATACGGTCTAACGTCATACCATATAACCTATTTACGTTATAGCGTCATCCCATATAACGTAATACGTTATAACGTCATCCCATATAACGCAATACGTTATAACGTCATCCCATATAACGTAATACGTTATAACGTCATCCCATATAACGTAATACGTTATAACGTCATCCCATATAACGTAATACGTTATAACGTCGTCCCACATAACGTAATACGTTATAACGTCATGCCATATTACGTAATACGTTATAACGTCATCCCATATTACGTAATACGATATAACGTCATACCATATAACGTAATACGTTATAACGTCATACCATATAACCTATTTCGTTATAACGTCATCCCACATAACGTAATACGTTATAACGTCATCCCATATTACGTAATACGTTATATAGTCATCCCATTTAACGAAATACGTTATAACGTCATCCCATATAACGTAATACGTTATAACGTCATACCACATAACGTAATTCGGTATAACGTCATACCATATAACCTATTACGTTATAACGTCATCCCATATAACTTAATACGTTATAACGTCATCCCATATGACGTAATACGGTATAACGTCATACCATATAACCTATTTACGTTATAACGTCATCCCATATAACGTAATACGTTATAACGTCATCCCATATAACGCAATACGTTATAACGTCATCCCATATAACGTAATACGTTATAACGTCATCCCATATAACGTAATACGTTATAACGTCATGCCATATTACGTAATACGTTATAGCGTCATCCCATATAACGTAATACGGTATAACGTCATACCATATAACCTATTTACGTTATAACGTAATACCATATAACGTAATACGTTATAACGTCATACCATATAACCTATTTACGTTATAACGTCATACCATATAACGTATTTCGTTATAACGTCATCCCATATAACGTAATACATTATAACGTCATCCCATATAACGTAATACGTTATAACGTCATCTCATATAACGTAATTCGGTATAACGTCATGTCATATAACCTATTACGTTATAACGTCATAAAATATAACCAATTTCGATATAACGTCATCCCATATAACGTAATACGTTATAACGTCATACCATATAACGTAATACGTTATAACGTCATACCACATAAACTATTTACGTTATAACGTCATACCATATAACGTATTACGTTATAACGTCATACCATATAACGTATTACGTTATAACGTCATACCATAAAACGTATTACGTTATAACGTCATACCATATAACCTATTACGTTATAAAGTCATACCATACAGCGTAATACGTTATAACGTTATACCATATAACCAATTACGTTATAACGTCATCCCATATAACTTAATACGTTATAACGTCATCCCATATGACGTAATACGGTATAACGTCATCCCATATAACGTAATACGTTATAACGTCATCCCATATGACGTAATACGGTATAACGTCATACCATATAACCTATTTACGTTATAACGTCATCCCATATAACGTAATACGTTATAACGTCATCCCATATAACGCAATACGTTATAACGTCGTCCCACATAACGTAATACGTTATAACGTCATCCCATATTACGTAATACGTTATAACGTCATCCCATATTACGTAATACGCTATAACGTCATACCATATAACGTAATACGTTATAACGTCATGCCACATAACCTATTTCGTTATAACGTCATCCCATATAACGTAATACGTTATAACGTCATACCATATAACGCAATACGTTATAACGTCATCCCATATAACGCAATACGTTATAACGTCGTCCCACATAACGTAATACGTTATAACGTCATCCCATATTACCTAATACGTTATAACGTCATACCATATAACGTAATACGTTATAACGTCATACCATATAACCTATTTCGTTATAACGTCATCCCACATAACGGAATACGTTATAACGTCATCCCATATAACGCAATACGTTATAACGTCACCCCATATAACGCAATACGTTATAACGTCGTCCCACATAACGTCATACGTTATAACGTCATCCCATATTACGTAATACGTTATAACGTCATACCATATAACGTAATACGTTATAACGTCATACCATATAACCTATTTCGTTATAACGTCACACCACATAACGTAATTCGGTATAACGTCATACCATATAACCTATTACGTTATAACGTCATGCCATATAACTTAATACGTTATAACGTCATCCCATATGACGTAATACGGTCTAACGTCATACCATATAACCTATTTACGTTATAGCGTCATCCCATATAACGTAATACGTTATAACGTCATCCCATATAACGCAATACGTTATAACGTCATCCCATATAACGTAATACGTTATAACGTCATCCCATATAACGTAATACGTTATAACGTCATCCCATATAACGTAATACGTTATAACGTCGTCCCACATAACGTAATACGTTATAACGTCATGCCATATTACGTAATACGTTATAACGTCATCCCATATTACGTAATACGATATAACGTCATACCATATAACGTAATACGTTATAACGTCATACCATATAACCTATTTCGTTATAACGTCATCCCACATAACGTAATACGTTATAACGTCATCCCATATTACGTAATACGTTATATAGTCATCCCATTTAACGAAATACGTTATAACGTCGTCCCATATAACGTAATACGTTATAACGTCATACCACATAACGTAATTCGGTATAACGTCATACCATATAACCTATTACGTTATAACGTCATCCCATATAACTTAATACGTTATAACGTCATCCCATATGACGTAATACGGTATAACGTCATACCATATAACCTATTTACGTTATAACGTCATCCCATATAACGTAATACGTTATAACGTCATCCCATATAACGCAATACGTTATAACGTCATCCCATATAACGTAATACGTTATAACGTCATCCCATATAACGTAATACGTTATAACGTCATGCCATATTACGTAATACGTTATAGCGTCATCCCATATAACGTAATACGGTATAACGTCATACCATATAACCTATTTACGTTATAACGTAATACCATATAACGTAATACGTTATAACGTCATACCATATAACCTATTTACGTTATAACGTCATACCATATAACGTATTTCGTTATAACGTCATCCCATATGACGTAATACGGTATAACGTCATACCATATAACGTAATACGTTATAACGTCATCCCATATAACGTAATACGTTATAACGTCATCCCATATAACGCAATACGTTATAACGTCTTCCCACATAACGTAATACGTTATAACGTCATGCCATATTACGTAATACGTTATAGCGTCATCCCATATAACGTAATACGTTATAACGTCATGCCATATTACGTAATACGTTATAGCGTCATCCCATATAACGTAATACGGTATAACGTCATACCATATAACCTATTTACGTTATAACGTAATACCATATAACGTAGTACGTTATAACGTCATACCATATAACCTATTTACGTTATACCGTCATACCATATAACGTATTACGTTATAACGTCATCCCATATAACGTAATACATTATAACGTCATCCCATATAACGTAATACGTTATAACGTCATCTCATATAACGTAATTCGGTATAACGTCATGTCATATAACCTATTACGTTATAACGTCATAAAATATAACCAATTTCGATATAACGTCATCCCATATAACGTAATACGTTATAACGTCATACCATATAACGTAATACGTTATAACGTCATAAAACATAAACTATTTACGTTATAACGTCATACCATATAACGTATTACGTTATAACGTCATACCATATAACGTATTACGTTATAACGTCATACCATATAACGTATTACGTTATAACGTCATACCATATAACCTATTACGTTATAAAGTCATACCATACAGCGTAATACGTTATAACGTTATACCATATAACCAATTACGTTATAACGTCATCCCATATAACGTAATACGTTATAACGTCATCCCATATAACGTAATACGTTATAACGTCATCCCATATAACGCTATACGTTATAACGTCATCCCATATAACGCTATACGTTATAACGTCGTCCCACATAACGTAATACGTTATAACGTCATCCCATATTACGTAATACGTTATAACGTCATACCATATAACGTAATACGTTATAACGTCATACCATATAACCTATTTCGTTATAACGTCATCCCACATAACGTAATACGTTAAAACATCATCCCATATCACGTAATATGTTATAACTTCATCCCATTTAACGAAATACGTTATAACGTCATCCCATATAACGTAATACGTTATAACGTCATACCACATAACGTAATTCGGTATAACGTCATACCATATAACCTATTACGTTATAACGTCATACCATACGACCTATCACGTTATAACGTCATCCCATATAACTTAATACGTTATAACGTCATCCCATATGACGTAATACGGTATAACGTCATACCATATAACCTATTTACGTTATAACGTCATCCCATATAACGTAATACGTTATAACGTCATCCCATATAACGCAATACGTTATAACGTCGTCCCACATAACGTAATACGTTATAACGTCATCCCATATTACGTAATACGTTATAACGTCATCCCATATTACGTAATACGTTATAACGTCATACCATATAACGTAATACGTTATAACGTCATACCATATAACCTATTTCGTTATAATGTCATCCCACATAACGTAATACGTTATAACGTCATCCCATATTACGTAATACGTTATAAAGTCATCCCATTTAACGAAATACGTTATAACGTCATCCCATATAACGTAATACGTTATAACGTCATACCACATAACGTAATTCGGTTTAACGTCATACCATATAACCTATTACGTTATAACGTCATCCCATATAACTTAATACGTTATAACGTCATCCCATATGACGTAATACGGTATAACGTCATACCATATAACCTATTTACGTTATAACGTCATCCCATATAACGTAATACGTTATAACGTCATCCCATATAACGCAATACGTTATAACGTCATCCCATATAACGCAATACGTTATAACGTCGTCCCACATAACGTAATACGTTATAACGTCATGCCATATTACGTAATACGTTATAGCGTCATCCCATATAACGTAATACGTTATAACGTCATGCCATATTACGTAATACGTTATAGCGTCATCCCATATAACGTAATACGGTATAACGTCATACCATATAACCTATTTACGTTATAACGTAATACCATATAACGTAATACGTTATAACGTCATACTATATAACCTATTTACTTTATAACGTCATACCATATAACGTATTTCGTTATAACGTCATCCCATATAACGTAATACGTTATAACGTCATCCCATATAACGTAATACGGTATAACGTCATACCATATAACCTATTTACGTTATAACGTAATGCCATATAACGTAATACGTTATAACGTCATACCATATAACCTATTTACGTTATAACGTCATACCATATAACGTATTTCGTTATAACGTCATCCCATATAACGTAATACATTATAACGTCATCCCATATAACGTAATACGTTATAACGTCATCTCATATAACGTAATTCGGTATAACGTCATGTCATATAACCTATTACGTTATAACGTCATAAAATATAACCAATTTCGATATAACGTCATACCATATAACGTAATACGTTATAACGTCATCCCATATAACGTAATACGTTATAACGTCATCCCATATAACGTAATACGGTATAACGTCATACCATATAACCTATTTACGTTATAACGTCATACCATAAAACGTATTACGTTATAACGTCATACCATATAACCTATTACGTTATAAAGTCATACCATACAGCGTAATACGTTATAACGTTATACCATATAACCAATTACGTTATAACGTCATCCCATATAACTTAATACGTTATAACGTCATCCCATATGACGTAATACGGTATAACGTCATCCCATATAACGTAATACGTTATAACGTCATCCCATATAACGTAATACGTTATAACGTCATCCCATATAACGCAATACGTTATAACGTCGTCCCACATAACGTAATACGTTATAACGTCATGCCATATTACGTAATACGTTATAGCGTCATCCCATATAACGCAATACGTTATAACGTCATGCCATATTACGTAATACGTTATAGCGTCATCCCATATAACGTAATACGGTATATCGTCATACCATATAACCTATTTACGTTATAACGTAATACCATATAACGTAGTACGTTATAACGTCATACCATATAACCTATTTACGTTATAACGTCATACCCTATAACGTATTACGTTATAACGTCATCCCATATAACGTAATACATTATAACGTCATCCCATATAACGTAATACGTTATAACGTCATCTCATATAACGTAATTCGGTATAACGTCATGTCATATAACCTATTACGTTATAACGTCATAAAATATAACCAATTTCGATATAACGTCATCCCATATAACGTAATACGTTATAACGTCATACCATATAACGTAATACGTTATAACGTCATACCACATAAACTATTTACGTTATAACGTCATACCATATAACGTATTACGTTATAACGTCATACCATATAACGTATTACGTTATAACGTCATACCATATAACGTATTACGTTATAACGTCATGCCATATAACCTATTACGTTATAAAGTCATACCATACAGCGTAATACGTTATAACGTTATACCATATAACCAATTACGTTATAACGTCATCCCATATAACGTAATACGTTATAACGTCATCCCATATAACGTAATACGTTATAACGTCATCCCATATAACGCTATACGTTATAACGTCATCCCATATAACGCTATACGTTATAACGTCGTCCCACATAACGTAATACGTTATAACGTCATCCCATATTACGTAATACGTTATAACGTCATACCATATAACGTAATACGTTATAACGTCATACCATATAACCTATTTCGTTATAACGTCATCCCACATAACGTAATACGTTATAACGTCATCCCATATTACGTAATACGTTATAAAGTCATCCCATTTAACGAAATACGTTATAACGTCATCCCATATAACGTAATACGTTATAACGTCATACCACATAACGTAATTCGGTATAACGTCATACCATATAACCTATTACGTTATAACGTCATCCCATATAACTTAATACGTTATAACGTCATCCCATATGACGTAATACGGTATAACGTCATACCATATAACCTATTTACGTTATAACGTCATCCCATATAACGTAATACGTTATAACGTCATCCCATATAACGCAATACGTTATAACGTCATCCCATATAACGTAATACGTTATAACGTCATCCCATATAACGTAATACGTTATAACGTCATCCCATATAACGCAATACGTTATAACGTCGTCCCACATAACGTAATACGTTATAACGTCATGCCATATTACGTAATACGTTATAGCGTCATCCCATATAACGTAATACGTTATAACGTCATGCCATATTACGTAATACGTTATAGCGTCATCCCATATAACGTAATACGGTATAACGTCATAACATATAACCTATTTACGTTATAACGTAATACCATATAACGTAATACGTTATAACGTCATACCATATAACCTATTTACGTTATAACCTCATACCATATAACGTATTTCGTTATAAAGTCATCCCATATAACGTAATACATTATAACGTCATCCCATATAACGTAATACGTTATAACGTCATCTCATATAACGTAATTCGGTATAACGTCATGTCATATAACCTATTACGTTATAACGTCATAAAATATAACCAATTTCGATATAACGTCATCCCATATAACGTAATACGTTATAACGTCATACCATATAACGTAATACGTTATAACGTCATACCACATAAACTATTTACGTTATAACGTCATACCATATAACGTATTACGTTATAACGTCATACCATATAACGTATTAGGTTATAACGTCATACCATAAAACGTATTACGTTATAACGTCATACCATATAACCTATTACGTTATAAAGTCATACCATACAGCGTAATACGTTATAACGTTATACCATATAACCAATTACGTTATAACGTCATCCCATATTACGTAATACGTTATAAAGTCATCCCATTTAACGAAATACGTTATAACGTCATCCCATATAACGTAATACGTTATAACGTCATACCACATAACGTAATTCGGTTTAACGTCATACCATATAACCTATTACGTTATAACGTCATCCCATATAACTTAATACGTTATAACGTCATCCCATATGACGTAATACGGTATAACGTCATACCATATAACCTATTTACGTTATAACGTCATCCCATATAACGTAATACGTTATAACGTCATCCCATATAACGCAATACGTTATAACGTCATCCCATATAACGCAATACGTTATAACGTCGTCCCACATAACGTAATACGTTATAACGTCATGCCATATTACGTAATACGTTATAGCGTCATCCCATATAACGTAATACGTTATAACGTCATGCCATATTACGTAATACGTTATAGCGTCATCCCATATAACGTAATACGGTATAACGTCATACCATATAACCTATTTACGTTATAACGTAATACCATATAACGTAATACGTTATAACGTCATACTATATAACCTATTTACTTTATAACGTCATACCATATAACGTATTTCGTTATAACGTCATCCCATATAACGTAATACGTTATAACGTCATCCCATATAACGTAATACGGTATAACGTCATACCATATAACCTATTTACGTTATAACGTAATGCCATATAACGTAATACGTTATAACGTCATACCATATAACCTATTTACGTTATAACGTCATACCATATAACGTATTTCGTTATAACGTCATCCCATATAACGTAATACATTATAACGTCATCCCATATAACGTAATACGTTATAACGTCATCTCATATAACGTAATTCGGTATAACGTCATGTCATATAACCTATTACGTTATAACGTCATAAAATATAACCAATTTCGATATAACGTCATACCATATAACGTAATACGTTATAACGTCATCCCATATAACGTAATACGTTATAACGTCATCCCATATAACGTAATACGGTATAACGTCATACCATATAACCTATTTACGTTATAACGTCATACCATAAAACGTATTACGTTATAACGTCATACCATATAACCTATTACGTTATAAAGTCATACCATACAGCGTAATACGTTATAACGTTATACCATATAACCAATTACGTTATAACGTCATCCCATATAACTTAATACGTTATAACGTCATCCCATATGACGTAATACGGTATAACGTCATCCCATATAACGTAATACGTTATAACGTCATCCCATATAACGTAATACGTTATAACGTCATCCCATATAACGCAATACGTTATAACGTCGTCCCACATAACGTAATACGTTATAACGTCATGCCATATTACGTAATACGTTATAGCGTCATCCCATATAACGCAATACGTTATAACGTCATGCCATATTACGTAATACGTTATAGCGTCATCCCATATAACGTAATACGGTATATCGTCATACCATATAACCTATTTACGTTATAACGTAATACCATATAACGTAGTACGTTATAACGTCATACCATATAACCTATTTACGTTATAACGTCATACCCTATAACGTATTACGTTATAACGTCATCCCATATAACGTAATACATTATAACGTCATCCCATATAACGTAATACGTTATAACGTCATCTCATATAACGTAATTCGGTATAACGTCATGTCATATAACCTATTACGTTATAACGTCATAAAATATAACCAATTTCGATATAACGTCATCCCATATAACGTAATACGTTATAACGTCATACCATATAACGTAATACGTTATAACGTCATACCACATAAACTATTTACGTTATAACGTCATACCATATAACGTATTACGTTATAACGTCATACCATATAACGTATTACGTTATAACGTCATACCATATAACGTATTACGTTATAACGTCATGCCATATAACCTATTACGTTATAAAGTCATACCATACAGCGTAATACGTTATAACGTTATACCATATAACCAATTACGTTATAACGTCATCCCATATAACGTAATACGTTATAACGTCATCCCATATAACGTAATACGTTATAACGTCATCCCATATAACGCTATACGTTATAACGTCATCCCATATAACGCTATACGTTATAACGTCGTCCCACATAACGTAATACGTTATAACGTCATCCCATATTACGTAATACGTTATAACGTCATACCATATAACGTAATACGTTATAACGTCATACCATATAACCTATTTCGTTATAACGTCATCCCACATAACGTAATACGTTATAACGTCATCCCATATTACGTAATACGTTATAAAGTCATCCCATTTAACGAAATACGTTATAACGTCATCCCATATAACGTAATACGTTATAACGTCATACCACATAACGTAATTCGGTATAACGTCATACCATATAACCTATTACGTTATAACGTCATCCCATATAACTTAATACGTTATAACGTCATCCCATATGACGTAATACGGTATAACGTCATACCATATAACCTATTTACGTTATAACGTCATCCCATATAACGTAATACGTTATAACGTCATCCCATATAACGCAATACGTTATAACGTCATCCCATATAACGTAATACGTTATAACGTCATCCCATATAACGTAATACGTTATAACGTCATCCCATATAACGCAATACGTTATAACGTCGTCCCACATAACGTAATACGTTATAACGTCATGCCATATTACGTAATACGTTATAGCGTCATCCCATATAACGTAATACGTTATAACGTCATGCCATATTACGTAATACGTTATAGCGTCATCCCATATAACGTAATACGGTATAACGTCATAACATATAACCTATTTACGTTATAACGTAATACCATATAACGTAATACGTTATAACGTCATACCATATAACCTATTTACGTTATAACCTCATACCATATAACGTATTTCGTTATAAAGTCATCCCATATAACGTAATACATTATAACGTCATCCCATATAACGTAATACGTTATAACGTCATCTCATATAACGTAATTCGGTATAACGTCATGTCATATAACCTATTACGTTATAACGTCATAAAATATAACCAATTTCGATATAACGTCATCCCATATAACGTAATACGTTATAACGTCATACCATATAACGTAATACGTTATAACGTCATACCACATAAACTATTTACGTTATAACGTCATACCATATAACGTATTACGTTATAACGTCATACCATATAACGTATTAGGTTATAACGTCATACCATAAAACGTATTACGTTATAACGTCATACCATATAACCTATTACGTTATAAAGTCATACCATACAGCGTAATACGTTATAACGTTATACCATATAACCAATTACGTTATAACGTCATCCCATATAACTTAATACGTTATAACGTCATCCCATATGACGTAATACGGTATAACGTCATCCCATATAACGTAATACGTTATAACGTCATCCCATATAACGTAATACGTTATAACGTCATCCCATATAACGCAATACGTTATAACGTCGTCCCACATAACGTAATACGTTATAACGTCATGCCATATTACGTAATACGTTATAGCGTCATCCCATATAACGTAATACGTTATAACGTCATGCCATATTACGTAATACGTTATAGCGTCATCCCATATAACGTAATACGGTATAACGTCATACCATATCACCTATTTACGTTATAACGTAATACCATATAACGTAGTACGTTATAACGTCATACCATATAACCTATTTACGTTATAACGTCATACCATATAACGTATTACGTTATAACGTCATCCCATATAACGTAATACATTATAACGTCATCCCATATAACGTAATACGTTATAACGTCATCTCATATAACGTAATTCGGTATAACGTCATGTCATATATCCTATTACGTTATAACGTCATAAAATATAACCAATTTCGATATAACGTCATCCCATATAACGTAATACGTTATAACGTCATACCATATAACGTAATACGTTATAACGTCATACCACATAAACTATTTACGTTATAACGTCATACCATATAACGTATTACGTTATAACGTCATACCATATAACGTATTACGTTATAACGTCATACCATATAACGTATTACGTTATAACGTCATACCATATAACCTATTACGTTATAAAGTCATACCATACAGCGTAATACGTTATAACGTTATACCATATAACCAATTACGTTATAACGTCATCCCATATAACGTAATACGTTATAACGTCATCCCATATAACGTAATACGTTATAACGTCATCCCATATAACGCTATACGTTATAACGTCATCCCATATAACGCTATACGTTATAACGTCGTCCCACATAACGTAATACGTTATAACGTCATCCCATATTACGTAATACGTTATAACGTCATACCATATAACGTAATACGTTATAACGTCATACCATATAACCTATTTCGTCATAACGTCATCCCACATAACGTAATACGTTAAAACGTCATCCCATATCACGTAATATGTTATAACTTCATCCCATTTAACGAAATACGTTATAACGTTATCCCATATAACGTAATACGTTATAACGTCATACCACATAACGTAATTCGGTATAACGTCATACCATATAACCTATTACGTTATAACGTCATACCATACGACCTATCACGTTATAACGTCATCCCATATAACTTAATACGTTATAACGTCATCCCATATGACGTAATACGGTATAACGTCATACCATATAACCTATTTACGTTATAACGTCATCCCATATAACGTAATACGTTATAACGTCATCCCATATAAGGCAATACGTTATAACGTCGTCCCACATAACGTAATACGTTATAACGTCATCCCATATTACGTAATACGTTATAACGTCATCACATATTACGTAATACGCTATAACGTCATACCATATAACGTAATACGTTATATCGTCATACCACATAACCTATTTCGTTATAACGTCATCCCATATAACGTAGTACGTTGTAACGTCATACCATATAACGCAATACGTTATAACGTCGTCCCACATAACGTAATACGTTATAACGTCATCCCATTTAACGAAATACGTTATAACGTCATCCCATTTAACGAAATACGTTATAACGTCATCCCATATAACGTAATACGTTATAACGTCATACCACATAACGTAATTCGGTATAACGTCATACCATATAACCTTTTACGTTATAACGTCATACCATACAACCTATTACGTTATAACGTCATCCCATATAACTTAATACGTTATAACGTCATCCCATATAACGTAATACGTTATAACGTCATACCACATAACGTAATTCGGTATAACGTCATACCATATAACCTTTTACGTTATAACGTCATACCATACAACCTATTACGTTATAACGTCATCCCATATAACTTAATACGTTATAACGTCATCCCATATGACGTAATACGGTATAACGTCATACCATATAACGTAATACGTTATAACGTCATACCATATAACCTATTTCGTTATAACGTCATCCCACATAACGTAATACGTTATAACGTCATCCCATATTACGTAATACGTTATAACGTCATCATATTTAACGAAATACGTTATAACGTCATCCCATATAACGTAATACGTTATAACGTCATACCACATAACGTAATTCGGTATAACGTCATACCATATAACCTATTACGTTATAACGTCATACGATATAACCTATTACGTTATAACGTCATCCCATATAACGTAATACGTTATAACGTCATCCCATATGACGTAATACGGTATAACGTCATACCATATAACCTATTTACGTTGTAACGTCATCCCATATAACGTAATACGTTATAACGTCATCCCATATAACGTAATACGTTATAACGTCATCCCATATAACGTAATACGGTATAACGTCATACCATATAACCTATTTACGTTATAACGTAATACCATATAACGTAGTACGTTATAACGTCATACCATATAACCTATTTACGTTATAACGTCATACCATACAACCTATTACGTTATAACGCCATCCCATATAACTTAATACGTTATAACGTCATCCCATATGACGTAATACGGTATAACGTCATACCATATAACGTAATACGTTATAACGTCATACCATGTAACCTATTTACGTTATAACGTCATCCCATATAACGTAATACGTTATAACGTCATCCCATATAACGCTATACGTTATAACGTCGTCCCACATAACGTAATACGTTATAACGTCATCCCATTTAACGAAATACGTTATAACGTCATCCCATATAACGTAATACGATATAACGTCATACCACATAACGTAATTCGGTATAACGTCATACCATATAACCTTTTACGTTATAACGTCATACCATACAACCTATTACGTTATAACGTCATCCCATATAACTTAATACGTTATAACGTCATCCCATATGACGTAACACGGTATAACGTCATACCATATAACGTAATACGTTATAACGTCATACCATATAACCTATTTACGTTATAACGTCATCCCATATAACGTAATACGTTATAACGTCATCCCATATAACGCAATACGTTATAACGTCGTCCCACATAACGTAATACGTTATAACGTCATCCCATATTACGTAATACGTTATAACGTCATCCCATATTACGTAATACGTTATAACGTCATACCACATAACCTATTTCGTTTTAACGTCATCCCACATAACGTAATACGTTATAACGTCATCCCATATAACGCAATACGTTATAACGTCATCCCATATAACGCAATACGTTATAACGTCGTCCCACATAACGTAATACGTTATAACGTCATCCCATATTGCGTAATACGCTATAACGTCATACCATATAACGTAATACGTTATAACGTCATACCATATAACCTATTTCGTTATAACGTCATCCCACATAACGTAATACGTTATAACGTCATCCCATATAACGCAATACGTTATAACGTCGTCCCACATAACGTAATACGTTATAACGTCATGCCATATTACGTAATACGTTATAGCGTCATCCCATATAACGTAATACGTTATAACGTCATCCCATATAACGTAATACGGTATAACGTCATACCATATAACCTATTTACGTTATAACGTAATGCCATATAACGTAATACGTTATAACGTCATACCATATAACCTATTTACGTTATAACGTCATACCATATAACGTATTTCGTTATAACGTCATCCCATATAACGTAATACATTATAACGTCATCCCATATAACGTAATACGTTATAACGTCATCTCATATAACGTAATTCGGTATAACGTCATGTCATATAACCTATTACGTTATAACGTCATAAAATATAACCAATTTCGATATAACGTCATACCATATAACGCAATACGTTATAACGTCGTACCACATAACGTAATACGTTATAACGTCATCCCATATTACGTAATACGTTATAACGTCATACCATATAACGTAATACGTTATAACGTCATACCATATAACCTATTTACGATATAACGTCATACCATATAACGTATTTCGTTATAACGTCATCCCATATAACGTAATACATTATAACGTCATCCCATATAACGCAATACGTTATAACGTCATCCCATATAACGCAATACGTTATAACGTCGTACCACATAACGTAATACGTTATAACGTCATCCCATATTACGTAATACGTTATAACGTCATACCATATAACGTAATACGTTATAACGTCGTCCCACATAACGTAATACGTTATAACGTCATCCCATATTACGTAATACGTTATAACGTCATACCATATAACGTAATACGTTATAACGTCATACCATATAACCTATTTCGTTATAACGTCATCCCACATAACGTAATACGTTATAACGTCATCCCATATTACGTAATACGTTATAACGTCATCATATTTAACGAAATACGTTATAACGTCAACCCATATAACGTAATACGTTATAACGTCATACCACATAACGTAATTCGGTATAACGTCATACCATATAACCTATTACGTTATAACGTCATACCATATAACCTATTACGTTATAACGTCATCCCATATAACGTAATACGTTATAACGTCATCCCATATGACGTAATACGGTATAACGTCATACCATATAACCTATTTACGTTGTAACGTCATCCCATATAACGTAATACGTTATAACGTCATCCCATATGACGTAATACGGTATAACGTCATACCATATAACGTAATACGTTATAACGTCATACCATATAACCTATTTACGTTATAACGTCATCCCATATTACGTAATACGTTATAACGTCATCATATTTAACGAAATACGTTATAACGTCATCCCATATAACGCAATACGTTATAACGTCGTCCCATATTACGCAATACGTTATAACGTCATCCCATATTACGTAATACGTTATAACGTCATACCATATAACGTAATACGTTATAACGTCATACCACATAACCTATCTCGTTATAACGTCATCCCATATAACGTAATACGTTATAACGTCATACCATATAACGCAATACGTTATAACGTCATCCCATATAACGCAATACTTTATAACGTCGTCCCACATAACGTAATACGTTATAACGTCATCCCATATTACGTAATACGTTATAACGTCATACCATATAACGCAATACGTTATAACGTCATCCCATATAACGCAATACGTTATAACGTCGTCCCACATAACGTAATACGTTATAACGTCATCCCCTATTACGTAATACGGTATAACGTCATACCACATAACCTATTTACGTTATAACGTCGTCCCATATAACGTAATACGTTATAACGTCATCCCATATAACGCAATACGTTATAACGTAGTCCCACATAACGTAATACGTTATAACGTCATCCCACATAACGTAATACGTTATAACCTCATCCCATATTACGTAATACGTTATAACGTCATCCCATATGACGTAATACGGTATAACGTCATACCATATAACCTATTTACGTTATAACGTCATCCCATATAACGTAATACGTTATAACGTCATCCCATATAACGCAATACGTTATAACGTTGTCCCACATAACGTAATACGTTATAACGTCATCCCATATTACGCAATACGTTATAACGTCATCCCATATTACGTAATACGTTATAACGTCATACCATATAACGTAATACGTTATAACGTCATACCATATAACCTATTTCGTTATAACGTCATCCCACATAACGTAATACGTTATAACGTCATCCCATATTACGTAATACGTTATAACGTCATCATATTTAACGAAATACGTTATAACGTCATCCCATATAACGTAATACGTTATAACGTCATACCACATAACGTAATTCGGTATAACGTCATACCATATAACCTATTACGTTATAACGTCGTCCCATATAACGTAATACGTTATAACGTCATCCCATATAACGCAATACGTTATAACGTCGTCCCACATAACGTAATACGTTATAACGTCATCCCATATTACGTAATACGTTATAACGTCATCCCATATTACGTAATACGTTATAACGTCATACGATATAACGTAATACGTTATAACGTCATACCACATAACCTATTTCGTTATAACGTCATCCCATATAACGTAATACGTTATAACGTCATACCATATAACGCAATACGTTATAACGTCATCCCATATAACGCAATACGTTATAACGTCGTCCCACATAACGTAATACGTTATAACGTCATCCCATATTACGTAATACGTTATAACGTCATACCATATAACGTAATACGTTATAACGTCATACCATATAACCTATTTCGTTATAACGTCATCCCACATAACGTAATACGTTATAACGTCATCCCATATAACGCAATACGTTATAACGTCATCCCATATAACGCAATACGTTATAACGTCATCCCATATAACGCAATACGTTATAACGTCGTCCCACATAACGTAATACGTTATAACTTCATCCCATATTACGTAATACGTTATAACGTCATACCATATAACGTAATACGTTATAACGTCATACCATATAACCTATTTCGTTATAACGTCATCCCACATAACGTAGTACGTTATAACGTCATCTCATATTACGTAATACGTTATAACGTCATCCCATATAACGAAATACGTTATAACGTCATCCCATATTACGTAATACGTTATAACGTCATACCATATAACGCAATACGTTATAACGTCATCCCATATAACGCAATACGTTATAACGTCATCCCATATAACGCAATACGTTATAACGTCTTTCCACATAACGTAATACGTTATAACGTCATCCCATATTACGTAATACGTTATAGCGTCATACCATATAACGCAATACGTTATAACGTCGTCCCACATAACGTAATACGTTATAACGTCATCCCATATTACGTAATACGTTATAACGTCATACCATATAACGTAATACGTTATAACGTCATACCATATAACCTATTTCGTTATAACGTCATCCCACATAACGTAGTACGTTATAACGTCATCTCATATTACGTAATACGTTATAACGTCATCCCATATAACGAAATACGTTATAACGTCATCCCATATTACGTAATACGTTATAACGTCATACCATATAACGGAATACGTTATAACGTCGTCCCACATAACGTAATACGTTATAACGTCATCCCATATTACGTAATACGTTATAACGTCATCCCATATTACGTAATACGTTATAACGTCATACCATACAACGCAATACGTTATAACGTCATCCCATATAACGCAATACGTTATAACGTCGTCCCACATAACGTAATACGTTATAACGTCATCCCATATTACGTAATACGTTATAACGTCATACCATATAACGTAATACGTTATAACGACATACCATATAACCTATTTCGTTATAACGTCATCCCACATAACGTAGTACGTTATAACGTCATCCCATATTACGCAATACGTTATAACGTCGTCCCACATAACGTAATACGTTATAACGTCATCCCATATTACGTAATACGTTATAACGTCATCCCATTTAACGAAATACGTTATAACGTCATCCCATATAACGTAATACGTTATAACGTCATACCACATAACGTAATTCGGTATAACGTCATACCGTATAACCTATTACGTTATAACGTCATACCATATAACCTATTACGTTATAACGTCATCCCATATAACGTAATACGTTATAACGTCATCCCATATGACGTAATACGGTATAACGTCATACCACATAACCTATTTACGTTATAACGTCGTCCCATATAACGTAATACGTTATAACGTCATCCCATATAACGCAATACGTTATAACGTCGTCCCACATAACGAAATACGTTATAACGTCATCCCATATTACGTAATACGTTATAACGTCATCCCATATTACGTAATACGTTATAACGTCATACGATATAACGTAATACGTTATAACGTCATACCGCATAACCTATTTCGTTATAACGTCATCCCATATAACGTAATACGATATAACGTCATACCATATAACGCAATACGTTATAACGTAATCCCATATAACGCAATACGTTATAACGTCGTCCCACATAACGTAATACGTTATAACGTCATCCCATATTACGTAATACGTTATAACGTCATACCATATAACGTAATACGTTATAACGTCATACCATATAACCTATTTCGTTATAACGTCATCCCACATAACGTAATACGTTATAACGTCATCCCATATAACGCAATACGTTATAACGTCATCCCATATAACGCAATACGTTATAACGTCGTCCCACATAACGTAATACGTTATAACGTCATCCCATATTACGTAATACGTTATAACGTCATACCATATAACGTAATACGTTATAACGTCATACCATATAACCTATTTCGTTATAACGTCATCCCACATAACGTAATACGTTATAACGTCATCCCATATAACGCAATACGTTATAACGTCATCCCATATAACGTAATACGGTATAACGTCATACCATATAACCTATCTACGTTATAACGTCATGCCATATAACGTAATTAGGTATTACGTGATACCGAATAACCTATTACGTTATAACGTCATACCATATAACCTATTTCGTTATAACGTCATACCATATAACCTATTACGTTATAACGTCATACCGTATAACGCAATACGTTATAACGTCATCCCATATAACGCAATACGTTATAACGTCATCCCATATAACGCAATACGTTATAACGTCGTTCCACATAACGTAATACGTTATAACGTCATCCCATATTACGTAATACGTTATAGCGTCATACCATATAACCTATTTCGATATAACGTCATCCCATATAACGTAATACGTTATAACGTCATACCATATAACGCAATACGTTATAACGTCATCCCATATAACGCAATACGTTATAACGTCGTCCCACATAACGTAATACGTTATAACTTCATCCCATATTACGTAATACGTTATAACGTCATACCATATAACGTAATACGTTATAACGTCATACCATATAACCTATTTCGTTATAACGTCATCCCACATAACGTAGTACGTTATAACGTCATCTCATATTACGTAATACGTTATAACGTCATCCCATATAACGAAATACGTTATAACGTCATCCCATATTACGTAATACGTTATAACGTCATACCATATAACGGAATACGTTATAACGTCGTCCCACATAACGTAATACGTTATAACGTCATCCCATATTACGTAATACGTTATAACGTCATCCCATATTACGTAATACGTTATAACGTCATCCCATATTACGTAATACGTTATAACGTCATACCATACAACGCAATACGTTATAACGTCATCCCATATAAAGCAATACGTTATAACGTCGTCCCACATAACGTAATACGTTATAACGTCATCCCATATTACGTAATACGTTATAACGTCATACCATATAACGTAATACGTTATAACGTCATACCATATAACCTATTTCGTTATAACGTCATCCCACATAACGTAGTACGTTATAACGTCATCCCATATTACGCAATACGTTATAACGTCGTCCCACATAACGTAATACGTTATAACGTCATCCCATATTACGTAATACGTTATAACGTCATCCCATATAACGTAATACGGTATAATGTCATACCATATAACCTATTTACGTTATAACGTCATACCATATAACGTAATTAGGTATTACGTCATACCGTATAACCTATTACGTTATAACGTCATACCATATAACCTATTACGTTATAACGTCATCCCATATAACGTAATACGTTATAACGTCATCCCATATGACGTAATACGGTATAACGTCATACCATATAACCTATTTACGTTATAACGTCATACCATATAACGTAATACGTTATAACGTTATACCATATAACCAATTACGTTATAACGTCATCCCATATAACGCAATACGTTATAACGTCATCCCATATAACGCAATACGTTATAACGTCGTCCCACATAACGTAATACGTTATAACGTCATCCCATATTACGTAATACGTTATAACGTCATACCACATAACGTAATTCGGTATAACGTCATACCATATAACCTATTACGTTATAACGTCATACCATACAACCTATTACGTTATAACGTCATCCCATAGAACTTAATACGTTATAACGTCATCCCATATGACGTAATACGGTATAACGTCATACCATATAACCTATTTACGTTATAACGTCATCCCATATAACGTAATACGTTATAACGTCATCCCATGTTACGTAATACGTTATAACGTCATACCATATAACGCAATACGTTATAACGTCATCCCATATAACGCAATACGTTATAACGTCGTCCCACATAACGTAATACGTTATAACGTCATCCCATATTACGTAATACGTTATAACGTCATACCATAAAACGCAATACGTTATAACGTCATACCATATAACCTATTTCGTTATAACGTCATCCCACATAACGTAGTACGTTATAACGTCATCCCATAATACGTAATACGTTATAACGTCATACCATATAACCTATTTACGTTATAACGTCATCCCATATAACGTAATACGTTATAACGTCATCCCATATAACGGAATACGTTATAACGTCATCCCATATAACGCAATACGTTATAACGTCATCCCATATTACGTAATACGTTATAACGTCTTCCCATATTACGTAATACGTTATAACGTCATCCCATATTACGTAATACGTTATAACGTCTTCCCATATTACGTAATACGTTATAACGTCATACCATATAACGCAATACGTTATAACGTCGTCCCACATAACGTAATACGTTATAACGTCATCCCATATTACGTAATACGTTATAACGTCTTCCCATATTACGTAATACGTTATAACGTCATACCATATGACGTAATACGTTATAACGTCATACCACATGACCTATTTCGTTATAACGTCATCCCATATAACGTAATACGTTATAACGTCATACCATATAACGCAATACGTTATAACGTCATCCCATATAACGCAATACGTTATAACGTCGTCCCACATAACGTAATACGTTATAACGTCATCCCATATAACGTAATACGGTATAACGTCATACCATATAACCTATCTACGTTATAACGTCATTCCATATAACGTAATGAGGTATTACGTGATACCGTATAACCTATTACGTTATAACGTCATACCATATAACCTATTTCGTTATAACGTCATACCATATAACCTATTACGTTATAACGTCATACCATATAACGCAATACGTTATAACGTCATCCCATATAACGCAATACGTTATAACGTCGTCCCACATAACGTAATACGTTATAACGTCATCCCATATTACGTAATACGTTATAGCGTCATACCATATAACCTATTTCGTTATAACGTCATCCCATATAACGTAATACGTTATAAAGTCATACCATATAACGCAATACGTTATAACGTCGTCCCATATAACGTAATACGTTATAACGTCGTCCCACATAACGTAATACGTTATAACGTCATCCCATATTACGTAATACGTTATAACGTCATACCATATAACGTAATACGTTATAACGTCATACCATATAACCTATTTCGTTGTAACGTCATCCCACATAACGTAATACGTTATAACGTCATCCCATATAACGCAATACGTTATAACGTCATCCCATATAACGCAATACGTTATAACGTCGTCCCACATAACGTAATACGTTATAACGTCATCCCATATTACGTAATACGTTATAAGGTCATACCATATAACGTAATACGTTATAACGTCATACCATATAACCTATTTCGTTATAACGTCATCCCACATAACGTAATACGTTATAACGTCATCCCATATAACGCAATACGTTATAACGTCATCCCATATAACGTAATACGGTATAACGTCATACCATATAACCTATCTACGTTATAACGTCATTCCATATAACGTAATGAGGTATTACGTGATACCGTATAACCTATTACGTTATAACGTCATACCATATAACCTATTTCGTTATAACGTCATACCATATAACCTATTACGTTATAACGTCATACCATATAACGCAATACGTTATAACGTCATCCCATGTAACGCAATACGTTATAACGTCGTCCCACATAACGTAATCCGTTATAACGTCATCCCATATTACGTAATACGTTATAGCGTCATACCATATAACCTATTTCGTTATAACGTCATCCCATATAACGTAATACGTTATAACGTCATACAATATAACGCAATACGTTATAACGTCATCCGATATAACGCAATACGTTATAACGTCGTCCCACATAACGTAATACGTTATAACGTCATCCCATATTACGTAATACGTTATAACGTCATACCATATAACGTAATACGTTATAACGTCATACCATATAACCTATTTCGTTATAACGTCATCCCACATAACGTAGTACGTTATAACGTCATCCCATATTACGTAATACGTTATAACGTCATCCCATATAACGAAATATGTTATAACGTCATCCCATATTACGTAATACGTTATAACGTCATACCATATAACGTAATACGTTATAACGTCATACCATATAACCTATTTCGTTATAACGTCATCCCATATAACGCAATACGTTATAACGTCATCCCACATAACGTAATACGTTATAACGTCATCCCATATTACGTAATAAGTTATAACGTAATCCCATTTAACGAAATACGTTATAACGTCATCCCATATAACGTAATACGTTATAACGTCATACCACATAACGTAATTCGGTATAACGTCATACCATATCACCTATTACGTTATAACGTCATACCATACAACCTATTACGTTATAACGTCATCCCATATAACTTAATACGTTATAACGTCATCCCATATGACGTAATACGGTATAACGTCATACCATATAACCTGTTTACGTTATAACGTCATCCCATATAACGTAATACGTTATAACGTCATCCCATATAACGCAATACGTTATAACGTCGTCCCACATAACGTAATACGTTATAACGTCATCCCATATTACGTAATACGTTATAACGTCATCCCATATTACGTAATACGCTATAACGTCATACCATATAACGTAATACGTTATAACGTCATGCCACATAACCTATTTCGTTATAACGTCATCCCATGTTACGTAATACGTTATAACGTCATACCATATAACGCAATACGTTATAACGTCATCCCATATAACGCAATACGTTATAACGTCGTCCCACATAACGTAATACGTTATAACGTCATCCCATATTACGTAATACGTTATAACGTCATACCATAAAACGCAATACGTTATAACGTCATACCATATAACCTATTTCGTTATAACGTCATCCCACATAACGTAGTACGTTATAACGTCATCCCATAATACGTAATACGTTATAACGTCATACCATATAACCTATTTACGTTATAACGTCATCCCATATAACGTAATACGTTATAACGTCATCCCATATAACGGAATACGTTATAACGTCATCCCATATAACGCAATACGTTATAACGTCATCCCATATTACGTAATACGTTATAACGTCTTCCCATATTACGTAATACGTTATAACGTCATCCCATATTACGTAATACGTTATAACGTCTTCCAATATTACGTAATACGTTATAACGTCATACCATATAACGCAATACGTTATAACGTCGTCCCACATAACGTAATACGTTATAACGTCATCCCATATTACGTAATACGTTATAACGTCTTCCCATATTACGTAATACGTTATAACGTCATACCATATAACGTAATACGTTATAACGTCATACCACATGACCTATTTCGTTATAACGTCATCCCATATAACGTAATACGTTATAACGTCATACCATATAACGCAATACGTTATAACGTCATCCCATATAACGCAATACGTTATAACGTCGTCCCACATAACGTAATACGTTATAACGTCATCCCATATTACGTAATACGTTATAACGTCATACCATATAACGTAATACGTTATAACGTCATACCATATAACCTATTTCGTTATAACGTCATCCCACATAACGTAATACGTTATAACTTCATCCCATATAACGCAATACGTTATAACGTCATCCCATATAACGCAATACGTTATAACGTCGTCCCACATAACGTAATACGTTATAACGTCATCCCATATTACGTAATACGTTATAAGGTCATACCATATAACGTAATACGTTATAACGTCATACCATATAACCTATTTCGTTATAACGTCATCCCACATAACGTAATACGTTATAACGTCATCCCATATAACGCAATACGTTATAACGTCATCCCATATAACGTAATACGGTATAACGTCATACCATATAACCTATCTACGTTATAACGTCATTCCATATAACGTAATGAGGTATTACGTGATACCGTATAACCTATTACGTTATAACGTCATACCATATAACCTATTTCGTTATAACGTCATACCATATAACCTATTACGTTATAACGTCATACCATATAACGCAATACGTTATAACGTCATCCCATATAACGCAATACGTTATAACGTCGTCCCACATAACGTAATACGTTATAACGTCATCCCATATTACGTAATACGTTATAGCGTCATACCATATAACCTATTTCGTTATAACGTCATCCCATATAACGTAATACGTTATAAAGTCATACCATATAACGCAATACGTTATAACGTCGTCCCATATAACGTAATACGTTATAACGTCGTCCCACATAACGTAATACGTTATAACGTCATCCCATATTACGTAATACGTTATAACGTCATACCATATAACGTAATACGTTATAACGTCATACCATATAACCTATTTCGTTGTAACGTCATCCCACATAACGTAATACGTTATAACGTCATCGCATATAACGCAATACGTTATAACGTCATCCCATATAACGCAATACGTTATAACGTCGTCCCACATAACGTAATACGTTATAACGTCATCCCATATTACGTAATACGTTATAAGGTCATACCATATAACGTAGTACGTTATAACGTCATACCATATAACCTATTTCGTTATAACGTCATCCCACATAACGTAATACGTTATAACGTCATCCCATATAACGCAATACGTTATAACGTCATCCCATATAACGTAATACGGTATAAC
This sequence comes from Bombus vancouverensis nearcticus, assembly GCF_051014615.1. Lineage (NCBI taxonomy): Eukaryota > Metazoa > Arthropoda > Insecta > Hymenoptera > Apidae > Bombus > Bombus vancouverensis. The sequence continues at coordinate 475,870 of NW_027468912.1, forward strand.
GTCATACCATATAACCTATCTACGTTATAACGTCATTCCATATAACGTAATGAGGTATTACGTGATACCGTATAACCTATTACGTTATAACGTCATACCATATAACCTATTTCGTTATAACGTCATACCATATAACCTATTACGTTATAACGTCATACCATATAACGCAATACGTTATAACGTCATCCCATGTAACGCAATACGTTATAACGTCGTCCCACATAACGTAATCCGTTATAACGTCATCCCATATTACGTAATACGTTATAGCGTCATACCATATAACCTATTTCGTTATAACGTCATCCCATATAACGTAATACGTTATAACGTCATACAATATAACGCAATACGTTATAACGTCATCCGATATAACGCAATACGTTATAACGTCGTCCCACATAACGTAATACGTTATAACGTCATCCCATATTACGTAATACGTTATAACGTCATACCATATAACGTAATACGTTATAACGTCATACCATATAACCTATTTCGTTATAACGTCATCCCACATAACGTAGTACGTTATAACGTCATCCCATATTACGTAATACGTTATAACGTCATCCCATATAACGAAATATGTTATAACGTCATCCCATATTACGTAATACGTTATAACGTCATACCATATAACGTAATACGTTATAACGTCATACCATATAACCTATTTCGTTATAACGTCATCCCATATAACGCAATACGTTATAACGTCATCCCACATAACGTAATACGTTATAACGTCATCCCATATTACGTAATAAGTTATAACGTAATCCCATTTAACGAAATACGTTATAACGTCATCCCATATAACGTAATACGTTATAACGTCATACCACATAACGTAATTCGGTATAACGTCATACCATATCACCTATTACGTTATAACGTCATACCATACAACCTATTACGTTATAACGTCATCCCATATAACTTAATACGTTATAACGTCATCCCATATGACGTAATACGGTATAACGTCATACCATATAACCTGTTTACGTTATAACGTCATCCCATATAACGTAATACGTTATAACGTCATCCCATATAACGCAATACGTTATAACGTCGTCCCACATAACGTAATACGTTATAACGTCATCCCATATTACGTAATACGTTATAACGTCATCCCATATTACGTAATACGCTATAACGTCATACCATATAACGTAATACGTTATAACGTCATGCCACATAACCTATTTCGTTATAACGTCATCCCATATAACGTAATACGTTATAACGTCATACCATATAACGCAATACGCTATAACGTCATCCCATATAACGCAATACGTTATAACGTCGTCCCACATAACGTAATACGTTATAACGTCATCCCATATTACGTAATACGTTATAACGTCATCCCATATTACGTAATACGTTATAACGTCATACCATATAACGCAATACGTTATAACGTCATCCTATATAACGCAATACGTTATAACGTCGTCCCACATAACGTAATACGTTATAACGTCATCCCATATTACGTAATACGTTATAACGTCATACCATATAACGTAATACGTTATAACGTCATACCATATAACCTATTTCGTTATAACGTCATCCCACATAACGTAGTACGTTATAACGTCATCCCATATTACGCAATACGTTATAACGTCATCCCATATAACGCAATACGTTATAACGTCGTCCTACATAACGTAATACGTTATAACGTCATCCCATATTACGTAATACGTTATAACGTCATACCATATAACCTATTTACGTTATAACGTCATCCCACATAACGTAATACGTTATAACGTCATCCCATATAACGCAATACGTTATAACGTCATCCCATATAACGCAATACGTTATAACGTCGTCCCACATAACGTAATACGTTATAACGTCATCCCATATTACGTAATACGTTATAACGTCATCCCATATTACGTAATACGTTATAACGTCATACCATATAACGCAATACGTTATAACGTCATCCTATATAACGCAATACGTTATAACGTCGTCCCACATAACGTAATACGTTATAACGTCATCCCATATTACGTAATACGTTATAATGTCATACCATATAACGTAATACGTTATAACGTCATACCATATGACCTATTTACGTTATAACGTAATACCATATAACGTAATACGTTATAACGTCATACCATATAACCTATTTACGTTATAACGTCATACCATATAACGTATTACGCTATAAGGTCATCCCATACAACGTAATACATTATAACGTCATCCCATATAACGTAATACGTTATAACGTCATCTCATATAACGTAATTCGGTATAACGTCATGTCATATAACCTATTACGTTATAACGTCATACCATATAACCAATTTCGATATAACGTCATCCCATATAACGTAATATGTTATAACGTCATACCATATAACGTAATACGTTATAACGTCATACCACATAAACTATTTACGTTATAACGTCACACCATATAACGTATTACGTTATAACGTCATACCGTATAACGTATTAAATTATAACGTCATACCATATAACGTATTACGTTATAACGTCATACCATATAACCTATTACGTTATAACGTCATACCATACAGCGTAATACGTTATAACGTTATACCATATAACCAATAACGTTATAACGTCATCCCATTTAACGTAATACGTTATAACGTCATCCCATATAACGTAATACGTTATAACGTCATCCCATATAACGCAATACGTTATTACGTCGTCCCACATAACGTAATACGTTATAACGTCATCCCATATTACGTAATACGTTATAACGTCATACCATATAACGTAATACGGTATAACGTCATACCATATAACCTGTTTACGTTATAACGTCATCCCATATAACGTAATACGTTATAACGTCATCCCATATAACGCAATACGTTATAACGTCGTCCCACATAACGTAATACGTTATAACGTCATCCCATATTACGTAATACGTTATAACGTCATACCATATAACCTATTTACGTTATAACGTCATCCCATATAACGTAATACGTTATAACGTCATCCCATATAACGGAATACGTTATAACGTCGTCCTACATAACGTAATACGTTATAACGTCATCCCATATTACGTAATACGTTATAACGTCATCCCATATTACGTAATACGTTATAACGTCATACCATATAACGCAATACGCTATAACGTCATCCTATATAACGCAATACGTTATAACGTCGTCCCACATAACGTAATACGTTATAACGTCATCCCATATTACGTAATACGTTATAACGTCATACCATATAACGTAATACGTTATAACGTCATACCATATAACCTATTTCGTTATAACGTCATCCCACATAACGTAGTACGTTATAACGTCATCCCATATTACGCAATACGTTATAACGTCATCCCATATAACGCAATACGTTATAACGTCATCCCACATAACGTAATACGTTATAACGTCATCCCATATTACGTAATACGTTATAACGTCATACCATATAACCTATTACGTTATAACGTCATACCATATAACCTATTACGTTATAACGTCATCCCATATAACGTAATACGTTATAACGTCATCCCATATGACGTAATACGGTATAACATCATACCATATAACCTATTTACGTTATAACGTCGTCCCATATAACGTAATACGTTATAACGTCATCCCATATAACGCAATACGTTATAACGTCGTCCCGCATAACGTTATACGTTATAACGTCATCCCATATTACGTAATACGTTATAACGTCATCCCATATTACGTAATACGATATAACGTCATACCATATAACGTAATACGTTATAACGTCATACCACATGACCTATTTCGTTATAACGTCATCCCATATAACGTAATACGTTATAACGTCATACCATATAACGCAATACGTTATAACGTCATCCCATATAACGCAATACGTTATAACGTCGTCCCACATAACGTAATACGTTATAACGTCATCCCATATTACGTAATACGTTATAACGTCATACCATATAACGTAATACGTTATAACGTCATACCATATAACCTATTTCGTTATAACGTCATCCCACATAACGTAATACGTTATAACGTCATCCCATATAACGCAATACGTTATAACGTCATCCCATATAACGCAATACGTTATAACGTCGTCCCACATAACGTAATACGTTATAACGTCATCCCATATTACGTAATACGTTATAAGGTCATACCATATAACGTAATACGTTATAACGTCATACCATATAACCTATTTCGTTATAACGTCATCCCACATAACGTAATACGTTATAACGTCATCCCATATAACGCAATACGTTATAACGTCATCCCATATAACGTAATACGGTATAACGTCATACCATATAACCTATCTACGTTATAACGTCATTCCATATAACGTAATGAGGTATTACGTGATACCGTATAACCTATTACGTTATAACGTCATACCATATAACCTATTTCGTTATAACGTCATCCCACATAACGTAATACGTTATAACGTCATCCCATATAACGCAATACGTTATAACGTCATCCCATATAACGTAATACGGTATAACGTCATACCATATAACCTATCTACGTTATAACGTCATTCCATATAACGTAATGAGGTATTACGTGATACCGTATAACCTATTACGTTATAACGTCATACCATATAACCTATTTCGTTATAACGTCATACCATATAACCTATTACGTTATAACGTCATACCATATAACGCAATACGTTATAACGTCATCCCATATAACGCAATACGTTATAACGTCTTCCCACATAACGTAATCCGTTATAACGTCATCCCATATTACGTAATACGTTATAGCGTCATACCATATAACCTATTTCGTTATAACGTCATCCCATATAACGTAATACGTTATAACGTCATACCATATAACGCAATACGTTATAACGTCATCCCATATAACGCAATACGTTATAACGTCATACCATATAACGTAATACGTTATAACGTCATACCATATAACCTATTTCGTTATAACGTCATCCCACATAACGTAATACGTTATAACGTCATCCCATATAACGCAATACGTTATAACGTCATCCCATATAACGTAATACGGTATAACGTCATCCCATATTACGTAATACGTTATAACGTCATACCATATAACGGAATACGTTATAACGTCGTCCCACATAACGTAATACGTTATAACGTCATCCCATATTACGTAATACGTTATAGCGTCATACCATATAACCTATTTCGTTATAACGTCGTCCCACATAACGTAATACGTTATAACGTCATCCCATATTACGTAATACGTTATAACGTCATACCATATAACGTAATACGTTATAACGTCATACCATATAACCTATTTCGTTATAACGTCATCCCACATAACGTAATACGTTATAACGTCATCCCATATAACGCAATACGTTATAACGTCATCCCATATAACGCAATACGTTATAACGTCGTCCCACATAACGTAATCCGTTATAACGTCATCCCATATTACGTAATACGTTATAGCGTCATACCATATAACCTATTTCGTTATAACGTCGTCCCACATAACGTAATACGTTATAACGTCATCCCATATTACGTAATACGTTATAACGTCATACCATATAACGTAATACGTTATAACGTCATACCATATAACCTATTTCGTTATAACGTCATCCCACATAACGTAATACGTTATAACGTCATCCCATATAACGCAATACGTTATAACGTCATCCCATATAACGCAATACGTTATAACGTCGTCCCACATAACGTAATACGTTATAACGTCATCCCATATTACGTAATACGTTATAACGTCATACCATATAACGGAATACGTTATAACGTCGTCCCACATAACGTAATACGTTATAACGTCATCCCATATTACGTAATACGTTATAACGTCATCCCATATTACGTAATACGTTATAACGTCATACCATATAACGTAATACGTTATAACGTCATACCATATAACCTATTTCGTTATAACGTCATCCCACATAACGTAGTACGTTATAACGTCATCCCATATTACGCAATACGTTATAACGTCGTCCCACATAACGTAATACGTTATAACGTCATCCCATATTACGTAATACGTTATAACGTCATCCCATTTAACGAAATACGTTATAACGTCATCCCATATAACGTAATACGTTATAACGTCATACCACATAACGTAATTCGGTATAACGTCATACCGTATAACCTATTACGTTATAACGTCATACCATATAACCTATTACGTTATAACGTCATCCCATATAACGTAATACGTTATAACGTCATCCCATATGACGTAATACGGTATAACGTCATACCACATAACCTATTTACGTTATAACGTCGTCCCATATAACGTAATACGTTATAACGTCATCCCATATAACGCAATACGTTATAACGTCGTCCCACATAACGAAATACGTTATAACGTCATCCCATATTACGTAATACGTTATAACGTCATCCCATATTACGTAATACGTTATATCGTCATACGATATAACGTAATACGTTATAACGTCATACCGCATAACCTATTTCGTTATAACGTCATCCCATATAACGTAATACGATATAACGTCATACCATATAACGCAATACGTTATAACGTAATCCCATATAACGCAATACGTTATAACGTCGTCCCACATAACGTAATACGTTATAACGTCATCCCATATTACGTAATACGTTATAACGTCATACCATATAACGTAATACGTTATAACGTCATACCATATAACCTATTTCGTTATAACGTCATCCCACATAACGTAATACGTTATAACGTCATCCCATATAACGCAATACGTTATAACGTCATCCCATATAACGCAATACGTTATAACGTCGTCCCACATAACGTAATACGTTATAACGTCATCCCATATTACGTAATACGTTATAACGTCATACCATATAACGTAATACGTTATAACGTCATACCATATAACCTATTTCGTTATAACGTCATCCCACATAACGTAATACGTTATAACGTCATCCCATATAACGCAATACGTTATAACGTCATCCCATATAACGTAATACGGTATAACGTCATACCATATAACCTATCTACGTTATAACGTCATGCCATATAACGTAATTAGGTATTACGTGATACCGTATAACCTATTACGTTATAACGTCATACCATATAACCTATTTCGTTATAACGTCATACCATATAACCTATTACGTTATAACGTCATACCGTATAACGCAATACGTTATAACGTCATCCCATATAACGCAATACGTTATAACGTCATCCCATATAACGCAATACGTTATAACGTCGTTCCACATAACGTAATACGTTATAACGTCATCCCATATTACGTAATACGTTATAGCGTCATACCATATAACCTATTTCGATATAACGTCATCCCATATAACGTAATACGTTATAACGTCATACCATATAACGCAATACGTTATAACGTCATCCCATATAACGCAATACGTTATAACGTCGTCCCACATAACGTAATACGTTATAACTTCATCCCATATTACGTAATACGTTATAACGTCATACCATATAACGTAATACGTTATAACGTCATACCATATAACCTATTTCGTTATAACGTCATCCCACATAACGTAGTACGTTATAACGTCATCTCATATTACGTAATACGTTATAACGTCATCCCATATAACGAAATACGTTATAACGTCATCCCATATTACGTAACACGTTATAACGTCATACCATATAACGGAATACGTTATAACGTCGTCCCACATAACGTAATACGTTATAACGTCATCCCATATTACGTAATACGTTATAACGTCATCCCATATTACGTAATACGTTATAACGTCATACCATACAACGCAATACGTTATAACGTCATCCCATATAAAGCAATACGTTATAACGTCGTCCCACATAACGTAATACGTTATAACGTCATCCCATATTACGTAATACGTTATAACGTCATACCATATAACGTAATACGTTATAACGTCATACCATATAACCTATTTCGTTATAACGTCATCCCACATAACGTAGTACGTTATAACGTCATCCCATATTACGCAATACGTTATAACGTCGTCCCACATAACGTAATACGTTATAACGTCATCCCATATTACGTAATACGTTATAACGTCATCCCATATAACGTAATACGGTATACTGTCATACCATACAACCTATTTACGTTATAACGTCATACCATATAACGTAATTAGGTATTACGTCATACCGTATAACCTATTACGTTATAACGTCATACCATATAACCTATTACGTTATAACGTCATCCCATATAACGTAATACGTTATAACGTCATCCCATATGACGTAATACGGTATAACGTCATACCATATAACCTATTTACGTTATAACGTCATACCATATAACGTAATACGTTATAACGTTATACCATATAACCAATTACGTTATAGCGTCATCCCATATAACGTAATACGTTATAACGTCATCCCATATAACGTAATACGTTATAACGTCATCCCATATATCGCAATACGTTATAACGTCGTCCCACATAACGTAATACGTTATAACGTCATGCCATATTACGTAATACGTTATAGCGTCATCCCATATAACGTAATACGGTATAACGTCATACCATATAACCTATTTACGTTATAACGTAATACCATATAACGTAATACGTTATAACGTCATCCCATATAACGTAATACGTTATAACGTCATCCCATATAACGTATTACGTTATAACGTCATACCATATTACGTAATACGTTATAACGTCATACCACATAAACTATTTACGTTATAACGTCATACCATATAACGTATTACGTTATAACGTCATACCATATAACGTATTACGTTATAACGTCATACCATCTTACGTAATACGTTATAACGTCATCCCATATAACGTAATACGGTATAACGTCATACCATATAACCTATTTACGTTATAACGTCATACCATATAACGTATTACGTTATAACGTCATCCCATATAACGCAATACGTTATAACGTCATCCCATATGACGTAATACGGTATAACGTCATACCATATAACGTAATACGTTATAAAGTCATACCATATAACCTATTTACGTTATAACGTCATCCCATATAACGTAATACGTTATAACGTCATCCCATATAACGCAATACGTTATAACGTCGTCCCACATAATGTAATACGTTATAACGTCATCCCATATAACGTAATACGTTATAACGTCATCCCATATAACGCAATACGTTATAACGTCGTCCAACATAACGTAATACGTTATAACGTCATGCCATATTACGTAATACGTTATAGCGTCATCCCATATAACGTAATACGGTATAACGTCATACCATATAACCTATTTACGTTATAACGTAATACCATATAACGTAATACGTCATAACGTCATACCATATAACCTATTTACGTTATAACGTCATACCATATAACGTATTACGTTATAACGTCATCCCATATAACGTAATACATTATAACGTCATCCCATATAACGTAATACGTTATAACGTCATCTCATATAACGTAATTCGGTATAACGTCATGTCATATAACCTATTACGTTATAACGTCATCCCACATAACGTAATACGTTATAACGTCATCCCATATAACGCAATACGTTATAACGTCATCCCATATAACGCAATGCGTTATAACTTCGTCCCACATAACGTAATACGTTATAACGTCATCCCATATTACGTAATACGTTACAACGTCATCCCATATTACGTAATACGTTATAACGTCATACCATATAACGTAATACGTTATAACGTCATACCATATAACCTATTTCGTTATAACGTCATCCCACATAACGTAATACGTTATAACGTCATCCCATATAACGCAATACGCTATAACGTCATCCCATATAACGCAATACGTTATAACGTCGTCCCACATAACGTAATACGTTATAACGTCATCCCATATTACGTAATACGTTATAACGTCATACCATATAACGTAATACGTTATAACGTCATACCATATAACCTATTTCGTTATAACGTCATCCCACTTAACGTATTACGTTATAACGTCATACGATATAACCTATTTCGTTATAACGTCATCCCACATAACGTAATACGTTATAACGTCATCCCATATAACGTAATACGTTATAACGTCATCCCATATAACGTAATACGTTATAACGTCGTCCCATATAACGCAATACGTTATAACGTCATCCCATTTAACGAAATACGTTATAACGTCATACCATATAACGTAATACGTTATAACGTCATACCATATAACCTATTTCGTTATAACGTCATCCCACATAACGTAATACGTTATAACGTCATCCCATATAACGCAATACGTTATAACGTCATCCCATATAACGCAATACGTTATAACGTCGTCCCACATAACGTAATACGTTATAACGTCATCCCATATTACGTAATACGTTATAACGTCATACCACATAACGTAATTCGGTATAACGTCATACCATATAACCTATTACGTTATAACGTCATACCATACAACCTATTACGTTATAACGTCATCCCATAGAACTTAATACGTTATAACGTCATCCCATATGACGTAATACGGTATAACGTCATACCATATAACCTATTTACGTTATAACGTCATCCCATATAACGTAATACGTTATAACGTCATCCCATATTACGTAATACGTTATAACGTCATACCATAAAACGCAATACGTTATAACGTCATACCATATAACCTATTTCGTTATAACGTCATCCCACATAACGTAGTACGTTATAACGTCATCCCATATTACGTAATACGTTATAACGTCATACCATATAACCTATTTACGTTATAACGTCATCCCATATAACGTAATACGTTATAACGTCATCCCATATAACGGAATACGTTATAACGTCGTCCCACATAACGTAATACGTTATAACGTCATCCCATATTACGTAATACGTTATAACGTCATCCCATATTACGTAATACGTTATAACGTCATACCATATAACGCAATACGTTATAACGTCATCCTATATAACGCAATACGTTATAACGTCGTCCCACATAACGTAATACGTTATAACGTCATCCCATATTACGTAATACGTCATAACGTCATACCATATAACGTAATACGTTATAACGTCATACCATATAACCTATTTCGTTATAACGTCATCCCACATAACGTAGTACGTTATAACGTCATCCCATATGACGTAATACGGTATAACATCATACCATATAACCTATTTACGTTATAACGTCGTCCCATATAACGTAATACGTTATAACGTCATCCCATATAACGCAATACGTTATAACGTCGTCCCACATAACGTAATACGTTATAACGTCATCCCATATTACGTAATACGTTATAACGTCTTCCCATATTACGTAATACGTTATAACGTCATACCATATAACGTAATACGTTATAACGTCATACCACATAACGTAGTACGTTATAACGTCATCCCATATTACGTAATACGTTATAACGTCATACCATATAACCTATTTACGTTATAACGTCATCCCATATAACGTAATACGTTATAACGTCATCCCATATAACGGAATACGTTATAACGTCGTCCCACATAACGTAATACGTTATAACGTCATCCCATATTACGTAATACGTTATAACGTCATCCCATATTACGTAATACGTTATAACGTCATACCATATAACGCAATACGTTATAACGTCATCCTATATAACGCAATACGTTATAACGTCATCCCATATTACGTAATACGTTATAACGTCATACCATAAAACGCAATACGTTATAACGTCATACCATATAACCTATTTACGTTATAACGTCATCCCATATAACGTAATACGTTATAACGTCATCCCATATAACGGAATACGTTATAACGTCGTCCCACATAACGTAATACGTTATAACGTCATCCCATATTACGTAATACGTTATAACGTCATCCCATATTACGTAATACGTTATAACGTCATACCATATAACGCAATACGTTATAACGTCATCCTATATAACGCAATACGTTATAACGTCGTCCCACATAACGTAATACGTTATAACGTCATCCCATATTACGTAATACGTCATAACGTCATACCATATAACGTAATACGTTATAACGTCATACCATATAACCTATTTCGTTATAACGTCATCCCACATAACGTAGTACGTTATAACGTCATCCCATATGACGTAATACGGTATAACATCATACCATATAACCTATTTACGTTATAACGTCGTCCCATATAACGTAATACGTTATAACGTCATCCCATATAACGCAATACGTTATAACGTCGTCCCACATAACGTAATACGTTATAACGTCATCCCATATTACGTAATACGTTATAACGTCTTCCCATATTACGTAATACGTTATAACGTCATACCATATAACGTAATACGTTATAACGTCATACCACATGACCTATTTCGTTATAACGTCATCCCATATAACGTAATACGTTATAAAGTCATACCATATAACGCAATACGTTATAACGTCGTCCCATATAACGTAATACGTTATAACGTCGTCCCACATAACGTAATACGTTATAACGTCATCCCATATTACGTAATACGTTATAACGTCATACCATATAACGTAATACGTTATAACGTCATACCATATAACCTATTTCGTTGTAACGTCATCCCACATAACGTAATACGTTATAACGTCATCCCATATAACGCAATACGTTATAACGTCATCCCATATAACGCAATACGTTATAACGTCGTCCCACATAACGTAATACGTTATAACGTCATCCCATATTACGTAATACGTTATAAGGTCATACCATATAACGTAATACGTTATAACGTCATACCATATAACCTATTTCGTTATAACGTCATCCCACATAACGTAATACGTTATAACGTCATCCCATATAACGCAATACGTTATAACGTCATCCCATATAACGTAATACGGTATAACGTCATACCATATAACCTATCTACGTTATAACGTCATTCCATATAACGTAATGAGGTATTACGTGATACCGTATAACCTATTACGTTATAACGTCATACCATATAACCTATTTCGTTATAACGTCATACCATATAACCTATTACGTTATAACGTCATACCATATAACGCAATACGTTATAACGTCATCCCATATAACGCAATACGTTATAACGTCGTCCCACATAACGTAATCCGTTATAACGTCATCCCATATTACGTAATACGTTATAGCGTCATACCATATAACCTATTTCGTTATAACGTCATCCCATATAACGTAATACGTTATAACGTCATACAATATAACGCAATACGTTATAACGTCATCCCATATAACGCAATACGTTATAACGTCGTCCCACATAACGTAATACGTTATAACGTCATCCCATATTACGTAATACGTTATAACGTCATACCATATAACGTAATACGTTATAACGTCATACCATATAACCTATTTCGTTATAACGTCATCCCACATAACGTAGTACGTTATAACGTCATCCCATATTACGTAATACGTTATAACGTCATCCCATATAACGAAATATGTTATAACGTCATCCCATATTACGTAATACGTTATAACGTCATACCATATAACGTAATACGTTATAACGTCATACCATATAACCTATTTCGTTATAACGTCATCCCATATAACGCAATACGTTATAACGTCATCCCACATAACGTAATACGTTATAACGTCATCCCATATTACGTAATAAGTAATAACGTCATCCCATTTAACGAAATACGTTATAACGTCATCCCATATAACGTAATACGTTATAACGTCATACCACATAACGTAATTCGGTATAACGTCATACCATATCACCTATTACGTTATAACGTCATACCATACAACCTATTACGTTATAACGTCATAACATATAACTTAATACGTTATAACGTCATCCCATATGACGTAATACGGTATAACGTCATACCATATAACCTGTTTACGTTATAACGTCATCCCATATAACGTAATACGTTATAACGTCATCCCATATAACGCAATACGTTATAACGTCGTCCCACATAACGTAATACGTTATAACGTCATCCCATATTACGTAATACGTTATAACGTCATCCCATATTACGTAATACGCTATAACGTCATACCATATAACGTAATACGTTATAACGTCATGCCACATAACCTATTTCGTTATAACGTCATCCCATATAACGTAATACGTTATAACGTCATACCATATAACGCAATACGCTATAACGTCATCCCATATAACGCAATACGTTATAACGTCGTCCCACATAACGTAATACGTTATAACGTCATCCCATATTACGTAATACGTTATAACGTCATCCCATATTACGTAATACGTTATAACGTCATACCATATAACGCAATACGTTATACCGTCATCCTATATAACGCAATACGTTATAACGTCGTCCCACATAACGTAATACGTTATAACGTCATCCCATATTACGTAATACGTTATAACGTCATACCATATAACGTAATACGTTATAACGTCATACCATATAACCTATTTCGTTATAACGTCATCCCACATAACGTAGTACGTTATAACGTCATCCCATATTACGCAATACGTTATAACGTCATCCCATATAACGCAATACGTTATAACGTCGTCCCACATAACGTAATACGTTATAACGTCATCCCATATTACGTAATACGTTATAACGTCATACCATATAACCTATTTACGTTATAACGTCATCCCACATAACGTAATACGTTATAACGTCATCCCATATAACGCAATACGTTATAACGTCATCCCATATAACGCAATACGTTATAACGTCGTCCCACATAACGTAATACGTTATAACGTCATCCCATATTACGTAATACGTTATAACGTCATCCCATATTACGTAATACGTTATAACGTCATACCATATAACGCAATACGTTATAACGTCATCCTATATAACGCAATACGTTATAACGTCGTCCCACATAACGTAATACGTTATAACGTCATCCCATATTACGTAATACGTTATAACGTCATACCATATAACGTAATACGTTATAACGTCATACCATATAACCTATTTCGTTATAACGTCATCCCACATAACGTAGTACGTTATAACGTCATCCCATATTACGCAATACGTTATAACGTCATCCCATATAACGCAATACGTTATAACGTCGTCCCACATAACGTAATACGTTATAACGTCATCCCATATTACGTAATACGTTATAACGTCATACCATATAACCTATTTACGTTATAACGTCATCCCACATAACGTAATACGTTATAACGTCATCCCATATAACGCAATACGTTATAACGTCATACCATATAACGCAATACGTTATAACGTCATCCCATATAACGCAATACGTTATAACGTCGTCCCACATAACGTAATCCGTTATAACGTCATCCCATATTACGTAATACGTTATAGCGTCATACCATACAACCTATTTCGTTATAACGTCATCCCATATAACGTAATACGTTATAACGTCATACCATATAACGCAATACGTTATAACGTCATCCCATATAACGCAATACGTTATAACGTCGTCCCACATAACGTAATACGTTATAACGTCATCCCATATTACGTAATACGTTATAACGTCATACCATATAACGTAATACGTTATAACGTCATACCATATAACCTATTTCGTTATAACGTCATCCCACATAACGTAGTACGTTATAACGTCATCCCATATTACGTAATACGTTATAACGTCATCCCATATAACGAAATATGTTATAACGTCATCCCATATTACGTAATACGTTATAACGTCATACCATATAACGTAATACGTTATAACGTCATACCATATAACCTATTTCGTTATAACGTCATCCCATATAACGCAATACGTTATAACGTCATCCCACATAACGTAATACGTTATAACGTCATCCCATATTACGTAATAAGTTATAACGTCGTCCCACATAACGTAATACGTTATAACGTCATCACATATTACGTAATACGTTATAACGTCATCCCATATAACGTAATACGTTATAGCGTCATACCACATAACGTAATTCGGTATAACGTCATACCATATCACCTATTACGTTATAACGTCATACCATACAACCTATTACGTTATAACGTCATCCCATATAACTTAATACGTTATAACGTCTTCCCATATGACGTAATACGGTATAACGTCATACCATATAACCTGTTTACGTTATAACGTCATCCCATATAACGTAATACGTTATAACGTCATCCCATATAACGCAATACGTTATAACGTCGTCCCACATAACGTAATACGTTATAACGTCATCCCATATTACGTAATACGTTATAACGTCATCCCATATTACGTAATACGCTATAACGTCATACCATATAACGTAATACGTTATAACGTCATGCCACATAACCTATTTCGTTATAACGTCATCCCATATAACGTAATACGTTATAACGTCATACCATATAACGCAATACGCTATAACGTCATCCCATATAACGCAATACGTTATAACGTCGTCCCACATAACGTAATACGTTATAACGTCATCCCATATTACGTAATACGTTATAACGTCATCCCATATTACGTAATACGTTATAACGTCATACCATATAACGCAATACGTTATAACGTCATCCTATATAACGCAATACGTTATAACGTCGTCCCACATAACGTAATACGTTATAACGTCATCCCATATTACGTAATACGTTATAACGTCATACCATATAACGTAATACGTTATAACGTCATACCATATAACCTATTTCGTTATAACGTCATCCCACATAACGTAGTACGTTATAACGTCATCCCATTTTACGCAATACGATATAACGTCATCCCATATAACGCAATACGTTATAACGTCGTCCCACATAACGTAATACGTTATAACGTCATCCCATATTACGTAATACGTTATAACGTCATACCATATAACCTATTTACGTTATAACGTCATCCCATATAACGTAATACGTTATAACGTCATCCCATATAACGGAATACGTTATAACGTCGTCCCACATAACGTAATACGTTATAACGTCATCCCATATTACGTAATACGTTATAACGTCATCCCATATTACGTAATACGTTATAGCGTCATACCATATAACGTAATACGTTATAACGTCATACCATATAACCTATTTCGTTATAACGTCATCCCACATAACGTAATACGTTATAACGTCATCCCATATAACTTAATACGTTATAACGTCATCCCATATGACGTCATACGGTATAACGTCATACCATATAACCTATTTACGTTATAACGTCATACCATATAACGTATTACGCTATAACGTCATCCCATATTACGTAATACGTTATAACGTCATCCCATATAACGTAATACGGTATAACGTCATACCATATAACCTATTTACGTTATAACGTCATACCATAAAACCAATTACGTTATAACGTCATCCCATATAACGTAATACATTATAACGTCATCCCATATAACGTAATACGGTATAACGTCATACCATATAACCTATTTACGTTATAACGTAATACCATATAACGTAATACGTTATAACGTCATACCATATAACCTATTTACGTTATAACGTCATACCATATAACCTATTTCGTTATAACGTCATCCCACATAACGTAATACGTTATAACGTCATCCCATATTACGTAATACGTTATAACGTCATACCATAAAACGCAATACGTTATAACGTCATACCATATAACCTATTTCGTTATAACGTCATCCCACATAACGTAGTACGTTATAACGTCATCCCATATTACGTAATACGTTATAACGTCATACCATATAACCTATTTACGTTATAACGTCATCCCATATAACGTAATACGTTATAACGTCATCCCATATAACGGAATACGTTATAACGTCGTCCCACATAACGTAATACGTTATAACGTCATCCCATATTACGTAATACGTTATAACGTCATCCCATATTACGTAATACGTTATAACGTCATACCATATAACGCAATACGTTATAACGTCATCCTATATAACGCAATACGTTATAACGTCGTCCCACATAACGTAATACGTTATAACGTCATCCCATATTACGTAATACGTCATAACGTCATACCATATAACGTAATACGTTATAACGTCATACCATATAACCTATTTCGTTATAACGTCATCCCACATAACGTAGTACGTTATAACGTCATCCCATATGACGTAATACGGTATAACATCATACCATATAACCTATTTACGTTATAACGTCGTCCCATATAACGTAATACGTTATAACGTCATCCCATATAACGCAATACGTTATAACGTCGTCCCACATAACGTAATACGTTATAACGTCATCCCATATTACGTAATACGTTATAACGTCTTCCCATATTACGTAATACGTTATAACGTCATACCATATAACGTAATACGTTATAACGTCATACCACATAACGTAGTACGTTATAACGTCATCCCATATTACGTAATACGTTATAACGTCATACCATATAACCTATTTACGTTATAACGTCATCCCATATAACGTAATACGTTATAACGTCATCCCATATAACGGAATACGTTATAACGTCGTCCCACATAACGTAATACGTTATAACGTCATCCCATATTACGTAATACGTTATAACGTCATCCCATATTACGTAATACGTTATAACGTCATACCATATAACGCAATACGTTATAACGTCATCCTATATAACGCAATACGTTATAACGTCATCCCATATTACGTAATACGTTATAACGTCATACCATAAAACGCAATACGTTATAACGTCATACCATATAACCTATTTACGTTATAACGTCATCCCATATAACGTAATACGTTATAACGTCATCCCATATAACGGAATACGTTATAACGTCGTCCCACATAACGTAATACGTTATAACGTCATCCCATATTACGTAATACGTTATAACGTCATCCCATATTACGTAATACGTTATAACGTCATACCATATAACGCAATACGTTATAACGTCATCCTATATAACGCAATACGTTATAACGTCGTCCCACATAACGTAATACGTTATAACGTCATCCCATATTACGTAATACGTCATAACGTCATACCATATAACGTAATACGTTATAACGTCATACCATATAACCTATTTCGTTATAACGTCATCCCACATAACGTAGTACGTTATAACGTCATCCCATATGACGTAATACGGTATAACATCATACCATATAACCTATTTACGTTATAACGTCGTCCCATATAACGTAATACGTTATAACGTCATCCCATATAACGCAATACGTTATAACGTCGTCCCACATAACGTAATACGTTATAACGTCATCCCATATTACGTAATACGTTATAACGTCTTCCCATATTACGTAATACGTTATAACGTCATACCATATAACGTAATACGTTATAACGTCATACCACATGACCTATTTCGTTATAACGTCATCCCATATAACGTAATACGTTATAAAGTCATACCATATAACGCAATACGTTATAACGTCGTCCCATATAACGTAATACGTTATAACGTCGTCCCACATAACGTAATACGTTATAACGTCATCCCATATTACGTAATACGTTATAACGTCATACCATATAACGTAATACGTTATAACGTCATACCATATAACCTATTTCGTTGTAACGTCATCCCACATAACGTAATACGTTATAACGTCATCCCATATAACGCAATACGTTATAACGTCATCCCATATAACGCAATACGTTATAACGTCGTCCCACATAACGTAATACGTTATAACGTCATCCCATATTACGTAATACGTTATAAGGTCATACCATATAACGTAATACGTTATAACGTCATACCATATAACCTATTTCGTTATAACGTCATCCCACATAACGTAATACGTTATAACGTCATCCCATATAACGCAATACGTTATAACGTCATCCCATATAACGTAATACGGTATAACGTCATACCATATAACCTATCTACGTTATAACGTCATTCCATATAACGTAATGAGGTATTACGTGATACCGTATAACCTATTACGTTATAACGTCATACCATATAACCTATTTCGTTATAACGTCATACCATATAACCTATTACGTTATAACGTCATACCATATAACGCAATACGTTATAACGTCATCCCATATAACGCAATACGTTATAACGTCGTCCCACATAACGTAATCCGTTATAACGTCATCCCATATTACGTAATACGTTATAGCGTCATACCATATAACCTATTTCGTTATAACGTCATCCCATATAACGTAATACGTTATAACGTCATACAATATAACGCAATACGTTATAACGTCATCCCATATAACGCAATACGTTATAACGTCGTCCCACATAACGTAATACGTTATAACGTCATCCCATATTACGTAATACGTTATAACGTCATACCATATAACGTAATACGTTATAACGTCATACCATATAACCTATTTCGTTATAACGTCATCCCACATAACGTAGTACGTTATAACGTCATCCCATATTACGTAATACGTTATAACGTCATCCCATATAACGAAATATGTTATAACGTCATCCCATATTACGTAATACGTTATAACGTCATACCATATAACGTAATACGTTATAACGTCATACCATATAACCTATTTCGTTATAACGTCATCCCATATAACGCAATACGTTATAACGTCATCCCACATAACGTAATACGTTATAACGTCATCCCATATTACGTAATAAGTAATAACGTCATCCCATTTAACGAAATACGTTATAACGTCATCCCATATAACGTAATACGTTATAACGTCATACCACATAACGTAATTCGGTATAACGTCATACCATATCACCTATTACGTTATAACGTCATACCATACAACCTATTACGTTATAACGTCATAACATATAACTTAATACGTTATAACGTCATCCCATATGACGTAATACGGTATAACGTCATACCATATAACCTGTTTACGTTATAACGTCATCCCATATAACGTAATACGTTATAACGTCATCCCATATAACGCAATACGTTATAACGTCGTCCCACATAACGTAATACGTTATAACGTCATCCCATATTACGTAATACGTTATAACGTCATCCCATATTACGTAATACGCTATAACGTCATACCATATAACGTAATACGTTATAACGTCATGCCACATAACCTATTTCGTTATAACGTCATCCCATATAACGTAATACGTTATAACGTCATACCATATAACGCAATACGCTATAACGTCATCCCATATAACGCAATACGTTATAACGTCGTCCCACATAACGTAATACGTTATAACGTCATCCCATATTACGTAATACGTTATAACGTCATCCCATATTACGTAATACGTTATAACGTCATACCATATAACGCAATACGTTATACCGTCATCCTATATAACGCAATACGTTATAACGTCGTCCCACATAACGTAATACGTTATAACGTCATCCCATATTACGTAATACGTTATAACGTCATACCATATAACGTAATACGTTATAACGTCATACCATATAACCTATTTCGTTATAACGTCATCCCACATAACGTAGTACGTTATAACGTCATCCCATATTACGCAATACGTTATAACGTCATCCCATATAACGCAATACGTTATAACGTCGTCCCACATAACGTAATACGTTATAACGTCATCCCATATTACGTAATACGTTATAACGTCATACCATATAACCTATTTACGTTATAACGTCATCCCACATAACGTAATACGTTATAACGTCATCCCATATAACGCAATACGTTATAACGTCATCCCATATAACGCAATACGTTATAACGTCGTCCCACATAACGTAATACGTTATAACGTCATCCCATATTACGTAATACGTTATAACGTCATCCCATATTACGTAATACGTTATAACGTCATACCATATAACGCAATACGTTATAACGTCATCCTATATAACGCAATACGTTATAACGTCGTCCCACATAACGTAATACGTTATAACGTCATCCCATATTACGTAATACGTTATAACGTCATACCATATAACGTAATACGTTATAACGTCATACCATATAACCTATTTCGTTATAACGTCATCCCACATAACGTAGTACGTTATAACGTCATCCCATATTACGCAATACGTTATAACGTCATCCCATATAACGCAATACGTTATAACGTCGTCCCACATAACGTAATACGTTATAACGTCATCCCATATTACGTAATACGTTATAACGTCATACCATATAACCTATTTACGTTATAACGTCATCCCACATAACGTAATACGTTATAACGTCATCCCATATAACGCAATACGTTATAACGTCATACCATATAACGCAATACGTTATAACGTCATCCCATATAACGCAATACGTTATAACGTCGTCCCACATAACGTAATCCGTTATAACGTCATCCCATATTACGTAATACGTTATAGCGTCATACCATACAACCTATTTCGTTATAACGTCATCCCATATAACGTAATACGTTATAACGTCATACCATATAACGCAATACGTTATAACGTCATCCCATATAACGCAATACGTTATAACGTCGTCCCACATAACGTAATACGTTATAACGTCATCCCATATTACGTAATACGTTATAACGTCATACCATATAACGTAATACGTTATAACGTCATACCATATAACCTATTTCGTTATAACGTCATCCCACATAACGTAGTACGTTATAACGTCATCCCATATTACGTAATACGTTATAACGTCATCCCATATAACGAAATATGTTATAACGTCATCCCATATTACGTAATACGTTATAACGTCATACCATATAACGTAATACGTTATAACGTCATACCATATAACCTATTTCGTTATAACGTCATCCCATATAACGCAATACGTTATAACGTCATCCCACATAACGTAATACGTTATAACGTCATCCCATATTACGTAATAAGTTATAACGTCGTCCCACATAACGTAATACGTTATAACGTCATCACATATTACGTAATACGTTATAACGTCATCCCATATAACGTAATACGTTATAGCGTCATACCACATAACGTAATTCGGTATAACGTCATACCATATCACCTATTACGTTATAACGTCATACCATACAACCTATTACGTTATAACGTCATCCCATATAACTTAATACGTTATAACGTCTTCCCATATGACGTAATACGGTATAACGTCATACCATATAACCTGTTTACGTTATAACGTCATCCCATATAACGTAATACGTTATAACGTCATCCCATATAACGCAATACGTTATAACGTCGTCCCACATAACGTAATACGTTATAACGTCATCCCATATTACGTAATACGTTATAACGTCATCCCATATTACGTAATACGCTATAACGTCATACCATATAACGTAATACGTTATAACGTCATGCCACATAACCTATTTCGTTATAACGTCATCCCATATAACGTAATACGTTATAACGTCATACCATATAACGCAATACGCTATAACGTCATCCCATATAACGCAATACGTTATAACGTCGTCCCACATAACGTAATACGTTATAACGTCATCCCATATTACGTAATACGTTATAACGTCATCCCATATTACGTAATACGTTATAACGTCATACCATATAACGCAATACGTTATAACGTCATCCTATATAACGCAATACGTTATAACGTCGTCCCACATAACGTAATACGTTATAACGTCATCCCATATTACGTAATACGTTATAACGTCATACCATATAACGTAATACGTTATAACGTCATACCATATAACCTATTTCGTTATAACGTCATCCCACATAACGTAGTACGTTATAACGTCATCCCATTTTACGCAATACGATATAACGTCATCCCATATAACGCAATACGTTATAACGTCGTCCCACATAACGTAATACGTTATAACGTCATCCCATATTACGTAATACGTTATAACGTCATACCATATAACCTATTTACGTTATAACGTCATCCCATATAACGTAATACGTTATAACGTCATCCCATATAACGGAATACGTTATAACGTCGTCCCACATAACGTAATACGTTATAACGTCATCCCATATTACGTAATACGTTATAACGTCATCCCATATTACGTAATACGTTATAGCGTCATACCATATAACGTAATACGTTATAACGTCATACCATATAACCTATTTCGTTATAACGTCATCCCACATAACGTAATACGTTATAACGTCATCCCATATAACTTAATACGTTATAACGTCATCCCATATGACGTCATACGGTATAACGTCATACCATATAACCTATTTACGTTATAACGTCATACCATATAACGTATTACGCTATAACGTCATCCCATATTACGTAATACGTTATAACGTCATCCCATATAACGTAATACGGTATAACGTCATACCATATAACCTATTTACGTTATAACGTCATACCATATAACCAATTACGTTATAACGTCATCCCATATAACGTAATACATTATAACGTCATCCCATATAACGTAATACGGTATAACGTCATACCATATAACCTATTTACGTTATAACGTAATACCATATAACGTAATACGTTATAACGTCATACCATATAACCTATTTACGTTATAACGTCATACCATATAACCTATTTCGTTATAACGTCATCCCACATAACGTAATACGTTATAACGTCATCCCATATAACTTAATACGTTATAACGTCATCCCATATAACGGAATACGTTATAACGTCGTCCCACATAACGTAATACGTTATAACGTCATCCCATATTACGTAATACGTTATAACGTCATCCCATATTACGTAATACGTTATAACGTCATCCCATATTACGTAATACGTTATAGCGTCATACCATATAACGTAATACGTTATAACGTCATCCCATATAACGGAATACGTTATAACGTCGTCCGACATAACGTAATACATTATAACGTCATCCCATATAACGTAATACGTTATAACGTCATCCCATATTACGTAATACGTTATAACGTCATCCCATATAACGCAATACGTTATAACGTCGTCCCACATAACGTAATACGTTATAACGTCATCCCATATTACGTAATACGTTATAACGTCATGCCATATAACGCAATACGTTATAACGTCATCTCATATAACGTAATTCGGTATAACGTCATGTCATATAACCTATTACGTTATAACGTCATACCATATAACCAATTACGTTATAACGTCATCCCATATAACGTAATACATTATAACGTCATCCCATATAACGTAATACGCTATAACGTCATCCCATATAACGCAATACGTTATAACGTCGTCCCACATAACGTAATACGTTATAACGTCATGCCATATTACGTAATATGTTATAGCGTCATCCCATATAACGTAATACGGTATAACGTCATACCATATAACCTATTTACGTTATAACGTAATACCATATAACGTAATACGTTATAACGTCATACCATATAACCTATTTACGTTATAACGTCATACCATATAACGTATTACGCTATAAGGTCATCCCATACAACGTAATACATTATAACGTCATCCCATATAACGTAATACGTTATAACGTCATCTCATATAACGTAATTCGGTATAACGTCATGTCATATAACCTATTACGTTATAACGTCATACCATATAACCAATTTCGATATAACGTCATCCCATATAACATAATATGTTATAACGTCATACCATATAACGTAATACGTTATAACGTCATACCACATAAACTATTTACGTTATAACGTCACACCATATAACGTATTACGTTATAACGTCATACCGTATAACGTATTAAATTATAACGTCATACCATATAACGTATTACGTTATAACGTCATACCATATAACCTATTACGTTATAACGTCATACCATACAGCGTAATACGTTATAACGTTATACCATATAACCAATAACGTTATAACGTCATCCCATTTAACGTAATACGTTATAACGTCATCCCATATAACGTAATACGTTATAACGTCATCCCATATAACGCAATACGTTATTACGTCGTCCCACATAACGTAATACGTTATAACGTCATCCCATATTACGTAATACGTTATAACGTCATACCATATAACGTAATACGGTATAACGTCATACCATATAACCTGTTTACGTTATAACGTCATCCCATATAACGTAATACGTTATAACGTCATCCCATATAACGCAATACGTTATAACGTCGTCCCACATAACGTAATACGTTATAACGTCATCCCATATTACGTAATACGTTATAACGTCATACCATATAACCTATTTACGTTATAACGTCATCCCATATAACGTAATACGTTATAACGTCATCCCATATAACGGAATACGTTATAACGTCGTCCTACATAACGTAATACGTTATAACGTCATCCCATATTACGTAATACGTTATAACGTCATCCCATATTACGTAATACGTTATAACGTCATACCATATAACGCAATACGTTATAACGTCATCCTATATAACGCAATACGTTATAACGTCGTCCCACATAACGTAATACGTTATAACGTCATCCCATATTACGTAATACGTTATAACGTCATACCATATAACGTAATACGTTATAACGTCATACCATATAACCTATTTCGTTATAACGTCATCCCACATAACGTAGTACGTTATAACGTCATCCCATATTACGCAATACGTTATAACGTCATCCCATATAACGCAATACGTTATAACGTCATCCCACATAACGTAATACGTTATAACGTCATCCCATATTACGTAATACGTTATAACGTCATACCATATAACCTATTACGTTATAACGTCATACCATATAACCTATTACGTTATAACGTCATCCCATATAACGTAATACGTTATAACGTCATCCCATATGACGTAATACGGTATAACATCATACCATATAACCTATTTACGTTATAACGTCGTCCCATATAACGTAATACGTTATAACGTCATCCCATATAACGCAATACGTTATAACGTCGTCCCGCATAACGTTATACGTTATAACGTCATCCCATATTACGTAATACGTTATAACGTCATCCCATATTACGTAATACGTTATAACGTCATACCATATAACGTAATACGTTATAACGTCATACCACATGACCTATTTCGTTATAACGTCATCCCATATAACGTAATACGTTATAACGTCATACCATATAACGCAATACGTTATAACGTCATCCCATATAACGCAATACGTTATAACGTCGTCCCACATAACGTAATACGTTATAACGTCATCCCATATTACGTAATACGTTATAACGTCATACCATATAACGTAATACGTTATAACGTCATACCATATAACCTATTTCGTTATAACGTCATCCCACATAACGTAATACGTTATAACGTCATCCCATATAACGCAATACGTTATAACGTCATCCCATATAACGCAATACGTTATAACGTCGTCCCACATAACGTAATACGTTATAACGTCATCCCATATTACGTAATACGTTATAAGGTCATACCATATAACGTAATACGTTATAACGTCATACCATATAACCTATTTCGTTATAACGTCATCCCACATAACGTAATACGTTATAACGTCATCCCATATAACGCAATACGTTATAACGTCATCCCATATAACGTAATACGGTATAACGTCATACCATATAACCTATCTACGTTATAACGTCATTCCATATAACGTAATGAGGTATTACGTGATACCGTATAACCTATTACGTTATAACGTCATACCATATAACCTATTTCGTTATAACGTCATACCATATAACCTATTACGTTATAACGTCATACCATATAACGCAATACGTTATAACGTCATCCCATATAACGCAATACGTTATAACGTCGTCCCACATAACGTAATCCGTTATAACGTCATCCCATATTACGTAATACGTTATAGCGTCATACCATATAACCTATTTCGTTATAACGTCATCCCATATAACGTAATACGTTATAACGTCATACCATATAACGCAATACGTTATAACGTCATCCCATATAACGCAATACGTTATAACGTCGTCCCACATAACGTAATAAGTTATAACGTCATCCCATATTACGTAATACGTTATAACGTCATACCATATAACGTAATACGTTATAACGTCATCCCACATAACGTAATACGTTATAACGTCATCCCATATTACGTAATAAGTTATAACGTCATCCCTATTTAACGAAATACGTTATAACGTCATCCCATATAACGTAATATGTTATAACGTCATCCCATATTACGTAATACGTTATAACGTCATACCATATAACGTAATACGTTATAACGTCGTACCATATAACCTATTTCGTTATAACGTCATCCCATATAACGCAATACGTTATAACGTCATCCCACATAACGTAATACGTTATAACGTCATCCCATATTACGTAATAAGTTATAACGTCATCCCTATTTAACGAAATACGTTATAACGTCATCCCATATAACGCAATACGTTATAACGTCATCCCACATAACGTAATACGTTATAACGTCATCCCATATTACGTAATAAGTTATAACGTCATCCCTATTTAACGCAATACGTTATAACGTCGTCCCACATAACGTAATAAGTTATAACGTCATCCCATATTACGTAATACGTTATAACGTCATACCATATAACGTAATACGTTATAACGTCATCCCACATAACGTAATACGTTATAGCGTCATACCATATAACCTATTTCGTTATAACGTCATCCCATATTACGTAATACGTTATAACGTCATCCCATATAACGAAATATGTTATAACGTCATCCCATATTACGTAATACGTTATAACGTCATACCATATAACGTAATACGTTATAACGTCGTACCATATAACCTATTTCGTTATAACGTCATCCCATATAACGCAATACGTTATAACGTCATCCCACATAACGTAATACGTTATAACGTCATCCCATATTACGTAATAAGTTATAACGTCATCCCTATTTAACGAAATACGTTATAACGTCATCCCATATAACGTAATACGTTATAACGTCATACCACATAACGTAATTTGGTATAACGTCATACCATATCACCTATTACGTTATAACGTCATACCATACAACCTATTACGTTATAACGTCATCCCATATAACTTAATACGTTATAACGTCATCCCATATGACGTAATACGGTATAACGTCATACCATATAACCTGTTTACGTTATAACGTCATCCCATATAACGCAATACGTTATAACGTCGTCCCACATAACGTAATACGTTATAACGTCATCCCATATTACGTAATACGTTATAACGTCATACCATATAACGTAATACGTTATAACGTCATACCATATGACCTATTTCGTTATAACGTCATCCCACATAACGGAATACGTTATAACGTCATCCCATATAACGCAATACGTTATAACGTCATCCCATATAACGCAATACGTTATAACGTCGTCCCACATAACGTCATACGTTATAACGTCATCCCATATTACGTAATACGTTATAACGTCATACCATATAACGTAATACGTTATAACGTCATACCATATAACCTATTTCGTTATAACGTCATCCCACATAACGTAATACGTTATAACGTCATCCCATATTAAGTAATACGTTATAACGTCATCCCATTTAACGAAATGCGTTATAACGTCATCCCATATAACGTAATACGTTATAACGTCATACCACATAACGTAATTCGGTATAACGTCATACCATATAACCTATTACGTTATAACGTCATCCCATGTAACTTAATACGTTATAACGTCATCCCATATGACGTAATACGGTATAACGTCATACCATATAACCTATTTACGTTATAACGTAATCCCATATAACGTAATACGTTATAACGTCATCCCATATAACGCAATACGTTATAACGTCATCCCATATAACGTAATACGTTATAACGTCATCCCATATAACGCAATACGTTATAACGTCATCCCATATAACGTAATACGTTCTAACGTCATCCCATATAACGTAATACGTTATAACGTCATCCCATATAACGTAATACGTTATAACGTCGTCCCACATAACGTAATACGTTATAACGTCATGCCATATTACGTAATACGTTGTAGCGTCATCCCATATAACGTAATACGTTATAACGTCATGCCATATTACGTAATACGTTATAGCGTCATCCCATATAACGTAATACGGTATAACGTCATACCATATAACCTATTTACGTTATAACGTAATACCATATAACGTAATACGTTATAACGTCATACCATATAACCTATTTACGTTATAACGTCATACCATATAACGTAATACGTTATAACGTCATACCACATAACGTAATTCGGTATAACGTCATACCATATAACCTATTACGTTATAACGTCATCCCATATTACGTAATACGTTATAACGTCATACCTTATAACGTATTACGTTTTAACGTCATACCACATAACCTATTACGTTATAACGTCATACCATACAGCGTAATACGTTATAACGTTATACCATACAACCAATTACGTTATAACGTCATCCCATTTAACGTAATACGTTATAACGTCATCCCATATAACGTAATACGTTATAACGTCATCCCATATAACGCAATACGTTATAACGTCGTCCCACATAACGTAATACGTTATAACGTCATCCCATATAACTTAATACGTTATAACGTCATCCCATATGACGTCATACGGTATAACGTCATACCATATAACCTATTTACGTTATAACGTCATACCATATAACGTATTACGCTATAACGTCATCCCATATAACGTAATACATTATAACGTCATCCCATATAACGTAATACGTTATAACGTCATCCCATATTACGTAATACGTTATAACGTCATCCCATATAACGCAATACGTTATAACGTCGTCCCACATAACGTAATACGTTATAACGTCATCCCATATTACGTAATACGTTATAACGTCATCCCATATAACGTAATACGGTATAACGTCATACCATATAACCTATTTACGTTATAACGTCATACCATATAACCAATTACGTTATAACGTCATCCCATATAACGTAATACATTATAACGTCATCCCATATAACGTAATACGCTATAACGTCATCCCATATAACGCAATACGTTATAACGTCGTCCCACATAACGTAATACGTTATAACGTCATGCCATATTACGTAATATGTTATAGCGTCATCCCATATAACGTAATACGGTATAACGTCATACCATACAACCTATTTACGTTATAACGTAATACCATATAACGTAATACGTTATAACGTCATACCATATAACCTATTTACGTTATAACGTCATACCATATAACGTATTACGCTATAAGGTCATCCCATACAACGTAATACCTTATAACGTCATCCCATATAACGTAATACGTTATAACGTCATCTCATATAACGTAATTCGGTATAACGTCATGTCATATAACCTATTACGTTATAACGTCATACCATATAACCAATTTCGATATAACGTCATCCCATATAACGTAATACGTTATTACGTCGTCCCACATAACGTAATACGTTATAACGTCATCCCATATTACGTAATACGTTATAACGTCATACCATATAACGTAATACGTTATAACGTCATACCGTATAACGTATTAAATTATAACGTCATACCATATAACGTATTACGTTATAACGTCATACCATATAACCTATTACGTTATAACGTCATACCATACAGCGTAATACGTTATAACGTTATACCATATAACCAATAACGTTATAACGTCATTCCATTTAACGTAATACGTTATAACGTCATACCGTATAACGTATTAAATTATAACGTCATACCACATAAACTATTTACGTTATAACGTCACACCATATAACGTATTACGTTATAACGTCATACCGTATAACGTATTAAATTATAACGTCATACCATATAACGTATTACGTTATAACGTCATACCGTATAACGTATTAAATTATAACGTCATACCACATAAACTATTTGCGTTATAACGTCACACCATATAACGTATTACGTTATAACGTAATACCGTATAACGTATTAAATTATAACGTCATACCATATAACGTATTACGTTATAACGTCATACCATATAACCTATTACGTTATAACGTCATACCATACAGCGTAATACGTTATAACGTTATACCATATAACCAATAACGTTATAACGTCATTCCATTTAACGTAATACGTTATAACGTCATCCCATATAACGTAATACGTTATAACGTCATCCCATATAACGCAATACGTTATTACGTCGTCCCACATAACGTAATACGTTATAACGTCATCCCATATTACGTAATACGTTATAACGTCATACCATATAACGTAATACGTTATAACGTCATACCATATAACCTATTTCGTTATAACGTCATCCCACATAACGTAATACGTTATAACGTCATCCCATATAACTTAATACGTTATAACGTCATCCCATATGACGTCATACGGTATAACGTCATACCATATAACCTATTTACGTTATAACGTCATACCATATAACGTATTACGCTATAACGTCATCCCATATAACGTAATACATTATAACGTCATCCCATATAACGTAATACGTTACAACGTCATCTCATATTACGTAATACGTTATAACGTCATCCCATATTACGTAATACGCTATAACGTCATACCATATAACGTAATACGTTATAACGTCATGCCATATAACCTATTTCGTTATAACGTCACCCCATATAACGTAATACGTTATAACGTCATACCATATAAACTATTTACGTTATAACGTTATACCATATAACGTATTACGTTATAACGTTATACCATGTAACCAATTACGTTATAACGTCATCCCATATAACGTAATACGTTATAACGTCATCCCATATAACGTAATACGTTATAACGTCATCCCATATAACGCAATACGTTATAACGTCGTCCCACATAACGTAATACGTTATAACGTCATCCCATATAACGTAATACGTTATAACGTCATACCACATAACGTAATTCGGTATAACGTCATACCATATAACCTATTACGTTATAACGTCATACCATACAACCTATTACGTTATAACGTCATCCCATATAACTTAATACGTTATAACGTCATCCCATATGACGTAATACGGTATAACGTCATACCATATAACCTATTTACGTTATAACGTCATCCCATACAACGTAATACGTTATAACGTCATCCCATATAACGCAATACGTTATAACGTCGTCCCACATAACGTAATACGTTATAACGTCATCCCATATTACGTAATACGTTATAACGTCATCCCATATTACGTAATACGCTATAACGTCATACCATATAACGTAATACGTTATAACGTCATGCCATATAACCTATTTCGTTATAACGTCACCCCATATAACGTAATACGTTATAACGTCATACCATATAACGCAATACGTCATAACGTCATCCCATATAACGCAATACGTTATAACGTCGTCCCATATTACGTAATACGTTATAACGTCATACCATATAACGTAATACGTTATAACGTCATACCATATAACCTATTTCGTTATAACGTCATCCCGCATAACGTAATACGTTATAACGTCATCCCATATAACGCAATACGTTATAACGTCATCCCATATAACGCAATACGTTATAACGTCGTCCCACATAACGTCATACGTTATAACGTCATCCCATATTACGTAATACGTTATAACGTCATACCATATAACGTAATACGTTATAACGTCATACCATATAACCTATTTCGTTATAACGTCATCCCACATAACGTAATACGTTATAACGTCATCCCATATTACGTAATACGTTATAACGTCACCCCATTTAACGAAATACGTTATAACGTCATCCCATATAACGCAATACGTTATAACGTCGTCGCACATAACGTAATACGTTATAACGTCATGCCATATTACGCAATACGTTATAACGTCATCCCATACAACGTAATACGTTATAACGTCATCCCATATAACGCAATACGTTATAACGTCGTCCCACATAACGTAATACGTTATAACGTCATCCCATATTACGTAATACGTTATAACGTCATCCCATATTACGTAATACGCTATAACGTCATACCATATAACGTAATACGTTATAACGTCATGCCATATAACCTATTTCGTTATAACGTCACCCCATATAACGTAA
Organism: Bombus vancouverensis nearcticus; assembly: GCF_051014615.1. NCBI lineage: Eukaryota > Metazoa > Arthropoda > Insecta > Hymenoptera > Apidae > Bombus > Bombus vancouverensis. Next base: position 510,165 of record NW_027468912.1, read on the forward strand.
TACGTTATAACGTCATACCATATAACGCAATACGTCATAACGTCATCCCATATAACGCAATACGTTATAACGTCGTCCCATATTACGTAATACGTTATAACGTCATACCATATAACGTAATACGTTATAACGTCATACCATATAACCTATTTCGTTATAACGTCATCCCGCATAACGTAATACGTTATAACGTCATCCCATATAACGCAATACGTTATAACGTCATCCCATATAACGCAATACGTTATAACGTCGTCCCACATAACGTCATACGTTATAACGTCATCCCATATTACGTAATACGTTATAACGTCATACCATATAACGTAATACGTTATAACGTCATACCATATAACCTATTTCGTTATAACGTCATCCCACATAACGTAATACGTTATAACGTCATCCCATATTACGTAATACGTTATAACGTCACCCCATTTAACGAAATACGTTATAACGTCATCCCATATAACGTAATACGTTATAACGTCATACCACATATCGTAATTCGGTATAACGTCATACCATATAACCTATTACGTTATAACGTCATCCCGTATAACTTAATACGTTATAACGTCATCCCATATGACGTAATACGGTATAACGTCATACCATATAACCTATTTACGTTATAACGTCATCCCATATAACGTAATACGTTATAACGTCATCCCATATAACGCAATACGTTATAACGTCATCCCATATAACGTAATACGTTATAACGTCATCCCATATAACGTAATACGTTATAACGTCATCCCATATAACGCAATACGTTATAACGTCGTCGCACATAACGTAATACGTTATAACGTCATGCCATATTACGCAATACGTTATAGCGTCATCCCATATAACGTAATACGTTATAACGTCATGCCATATTACGTAATACGTTATAGCGTCATCCCATATAACGTAATACGGTATAACGTCATACCATATAACCTATTTACGTTATAACGTAATACCATATAACGTAATACGTTATAACGTCATACCGTATAACGTATTAAATTATAACGTCATACCACATAAACTATTTACGTTATAACGTCACACCATATAACGTATTACGTTATAACGTCATACCGTATAACGTATTAAATTATAACGTCATACCATATAACGTATTACGTTATAACGTCATACCGTATAACGTATTAAATTATAACGTCATACCACATAAACTATTTGCGTTATAACGTCACACCATATAACGTATTACGTTATAACGTCATACCGTATAACGTATTAAATTATAACGTCATACCATATAACGTATTACGTTATAACGTCATACCATATAACCTATTACGTTATAACGTCATACCATACAGCGTAATACGTTATAACGTTATACCATATAACCAATAACGTTATAACGTCATTCCATTTAACGTAATACGTTATAACGTCATCCCATATAACGTAATACGTTATAACGTCATCCCATATAACGCAATACGTTATTACGTCGTCCCACATAACGTAATACGTTATAACGTCATCCCATATTACGTAATACGTTATAACGTCATACCATATAACGTAATACGTTATAACGTCATACCATATAACCTATTTCGTTATAACGTCATCCCACATAACGTAATACGTTATAACGTCATCCCATATAACTTAATACGTTATAACGTCATCCCATATGACGTCATACGGTATAACGTCATACCATATAACCTATTTACGTTATAACGTCATACCATATAACGTATTACGCTATAACGTCATCCCATATAACGTAATACATTATAACGTCATCCCATATAACGTAATACGTTACAACGTCATCTCATATTACGTAATACGTTATAACGTCATCCCATATTACGTAATACGCTATAACGTCATACCATATAACGTAATACGTTATAACGTCATGCCATATAACCTATTTCGTTATAACGTCACCCCATATAACGTAATACGTTATAACGTCATACCATATAAACTATTTACGTTATAACGTTATACCATATAACGTATTACGTTATAACGTTATACCATGTAACCAATTACGTTATAACGTCATCCCATATAACGTAATACGTTATAACGTCATCCCATATAACGTAATACGTTATAACGTCATCCCATATAACGCAATACGTTATAACGTCGTCCCACATAACGTAATACGTTATAACGTCATCCCATATAACGTAATACGTTATAACGTCATACCACATAACGTAATTCGGTATAACGTCATACCATATAACCTATTACGTTATAACGTCATACCATACAACCTATTACGTTATAACGTCATCCCATATAACTTAATACGTTATAACGTCATCCCATATGACGTAATACGGTATAACGTCATACCATATAACCTATTTACGTTATAACGTCATCCCATACAACGTAATACGTTATAACGTCATCCCATATAACGCAATACGTTATAACGTCGTCCCACATAACGTAATACGTTATAACGTCATCCCATATTACGTAATACGTTATAACGTCATCCCATATTACGTAATACGCTATAACGTCATACCATATAACGTAATACGTTATAACGTCATGCCATATAACCTATTTCGTTATAACGTCACCCCATATAACGTAATACGTTATAACGTCATACCATATAACGCAATACGTCATAACGTCATCCCATATAACGCAATACGTTATAACGTCGTCCCATATTACGTAATACGTTATAACGTCATACCATATAACGTAATACGTTATAACGTCATACCATATAACCTATTTCGTTATAACGTCATCCCGCATAACGTAATACGTTATAACGTCATCCCATATAACGCAATACGTTATAACGTCATCCCATATAACGCAATACGTTATAACGTCGTCCCACATAACGTCATACGTTATAACGTCATCCCATATTACGTAATACGTTATAACGTCATACCATATAACGTAATACGTTATAACGTCATACCATATAACCTATTTCGTTATAACGTCATCCCACATAACGTAATACGTTATAACGTCATCCCATATTACGTAATACGTTATAACGTCACCCCATTTAACGAAATACGTTATAACGTCATCCCATATAACGTAATACGTTATAACGTCATACCACATATCGTAATTCGGTATAACGTCATACCATATAACCTATTACGTTATAACGTCATCCCGTATAACTTAATACGTTATAACGTCATCCCATATGACGTAATACGGTATAACGTCATACCATATAACCTATTTACGTTATAACGTCATCCCATATAACGTAATACGTTATAACGTCATCCCATATAACGCAATACGTTATAACGTCATCCCATATAACGTAATACGTTATAACGTCATCCCATATAACGTAATACGTTATAACGTCATCCCATATAACGCAATACGTTATAACGTCGTCGCACATAACGTAATACGTTATAACGTCATGCCATATTACGCAATACGTTATAGCGTCATCCCATATAACGTAATACGTTATAACGTCATGCCATATTACGTAATACGTTATAGCGTCATCCCATATAACGTAATACGGTATAACGTCATACCATATAACCTATTTACGTTATAACGTAATACCATATAACGTAATACGTTATAACGTCATACCATATAACCTATTTACCCTATAACGTCATACCATATAACGTGTTACGTTATAACGTCATCCAATATAACGTAATACATTATAACGTCATCCCATATAACGTAATACGTTATAACGCCATCTCATATAACATAATTCGGTATAACGTCATGTCATATAACCTATTACGTCATAACGTTATACCATATAACCAATTTCGATATAACGTCATCCCATATAACGTAATACGTTATAACGTCATACCATATAACGTAATACGTTATAACGTCATACCACATAAACTATTTACGTTATAACGTCATACCATATAACGTATTACGTTATAACGTCATACCATATAACGTATTACGTTATAACGTCATACCATATAACGTATTACGTTATAACGTCATACCATATAACTTATTACGTTATAAAGTCATACCATACAGCGTAATACGTTATAACGTTATACCATATAACCAATTACGTTATAACGTCATCCCATATAACGTAATACGTTATAACGTCATCCCATATAACGCAATACGTTATAACGTCGTCCCACATAACGTAACACGTTATAACGTCATCCCATATTACGTAATACGTTATAACGTCATACCATATAACGTAATACGTTATAACGTCATACCATATAACCTATTTCGTTATAACGTCATCCCACATAACGTAATACGTTATAACGTCATCCCATATTACGTAATACGTTATAACGTCATCCCGTTTAACGTAATACGTTATAACGTCATCCCATATAACGCAATACGTTATAACGTCATCCCATATTACGTAATACGTTATAACGTCATACCATATAACGTAATACGTTATAACGTCATGCCATATAACCTATTTCGTTATAACGTCATACCATACAGCGTAATACGTTATAACGTTATACCATATAACCAATAACGTTATAACGTCATTCCATTTAACGTAATACGTTATAACGTCATCCCATATAACGTAATACGTTATAACGTCATCCCATATAACGCAATACGTTATTACGTCGTCCCACATAACGTAATACGTTATAACGTCATCCCATATTACGTAATACGTTATAACGTCATACCATATAACGTAATACGTTATAACGTCATACCATATAACCTATTTCGTTATAACGTCATCCCACATAACGTAATACGTTATAACGTCATCCCATATAACTTAATACGTTATAACGTCATCCCATATGACGTCATACGGAATAACGTCATACCATATAACCTATTTACGTTATAACGTCATACCATATAACGTATTACGCTATAACGTCATCCCATATAACGTAATACATTATAACGTCATCCCATATAACGTAATACGTTACAACGTCATCTCATATTACGTAATACGTTATAACGTCATCCCATATTACGTAATACGCTATAACGTCATACCATATAACGTAATACGTTATAACGTCATGCCATATAACCTATTTCGTTATAACGTCACCCCATATAACGTAATACGTTATAACGTCATACCATATAAACTATTTACGTTATAACGTTATACCATATAACGTATTACGTTATAACGTTATACCATGTAACCAATTACGTTATAACGTCATCCCATATAACGTAATACGTTATAACGTCATCCCATATAACGTAATACGTTATAACGTCATCCCATATAACGCAATACGTTATAACGTCGTCCCACATAACGTAATACGTTATAACGTCATCCCATATAACGTAATACGTTATAACGTCATACCACATAACGTAATTCGGTATAACGTCATACCATATAACCTATTACGTTATAACGTCATACCATACAACCTATTACGTTATAACGTCATCCCATATAACTTAATACGTTATAACGTCATCCCATATGACGTAATACGGTATAACGTCATACCATATAACCTATTTACGTTATAACGTCATCCCATACAACGTAATACGTTATAACGTCATCCCATATAACGTAATACGTTATAACGTCATCCCATATAACGGAATACGTTATAACGTCGTCCCACATAACGTAATACGTTATAACGTCATCCCATATTACGTAATACGTTATAACGTCATACCATATAACGTAATACGTTATAACGTCATACCATATAACCTATTTCGTTATAACGTCATCCCACATAACGTAGTACGTTATAACGTCATCCCATATTACGCAATACGTTATAACGTCATCCCATATAACGCAATACGTTATAACGTCATCCCACATAACGTAATACGTTATAACGTCATCCCATATTACGTAATACGTTATAACGTCATACCATATAACCTATTACGTTATAACGTCATACCATATAACCTATTACGTTATAACGTCATCCCATATAACGTAATACGTTATAACGTCATCCCATATGACGTAATACGGTATAACATCATACCATATAACCTATTTACGTTATAACGTCGTCCCATATAACGTAATACGTTATAACGTCATCCCATATAACGCAATACGTTATAACGTCGTCCCGCATAACGTAATACGTTATAACGTCATCCCATATTACGTAATACGTTATAACGTCATCCCATATTACGTAATACGTTATAACGTCATACCATATAACGTAATACGTTATAACGTAATACCACATGACCTATTTCGTTATAACGTCATCCCATATAACGGAATACGTTATAACGTCATACCATATAACGCAATACGTTATAACGTCATCCCATATAACGCAATACGTTATAACGTCGTCCCACATAACGTAATACGTTATAACGTCATCCCATATTACGTAATACGTTATAACGTCATACCATATAACGTAATACGTTATAACGTCATACCATATAACCTATTTCGTTATAACGTCATCCCACATAACGTAATACGTTATAACGTCATCCCATATAACGCAATACGTTATAACGTCATCCCATATAACGCAATACGTTATAACGTCTTCCCACATAACGTAATACGTTATAACGTCATCCCATATTACGTAATACGTTATAAGGTCATACCATATAACGTAATACGTTATAACGTCATACCATATAACCTATTTCGTTATAACGTCATCCCACATAACGTAATACGTTATAACGTCATCCCATATAACGCAATACGTTATAACGTCATCCCATATAACGTAATACGGTATAACGTCATACCATATAACCTATCTACGTTATAACGTCATTCCATATAACGTAATGAGGTATTACGTGATACCGTATAACCTATTACGTTATAACGTCATTCCATATAACCTATTTCGTTACAACGTCATACCATATAACCTATTACGTTATAACGTCATACCATATAACGCAATACGTTATAACGTCATCCCATATAACGCAATACGTTATAACGTCGTCCCACATAACGTAATACGTTATAACGTCATCCCATATTACGTAATACGTTATAGCGTCATACCATATAACCTATTTCGTTATAACGTCATCCCATATAACGTAATACGTTATAAAGTCATACCATATAACGCAATACGTTATAACGTCGTCCCATATAACGTAATACGTTATAACGTCGTCCCACATAACGTAATACGTTATATCGTCATCCCATATTACGTAATACGTTATAACGTCATACCATATAACGTAATACGTTATAACGTCATACCATATAACCTATTTCGTTATAACGTCATCCCACATAACGTAATACGTTATAACGTCATCCCATATAACGCAATACGTTATAACGTCATCCCATATAACGCAATACGTTATAACGTCGTCCCACATAACGTAATACGTTATAACGTCATCCCATATTACGTAATACGTTATAACGTCATACCATATAACGTAATACGTTATAACGTCATACCATATAACCTATTTCGTTATAACGTCATCCCACATAACGTAGTACGTTATAAAGTCATCCCATATTACGCAATACGTTATAACGTCATCCCATATAACGCAATACGTTATAACGTCATCCCACATAACGTAATACGTTATAACGTCATCCCATATTACGTAATACGTTATAACGTCATACCATATAACCTATTACGTTATAACGTCATACCATATAACCTATTACGTTATAACGTCATCCCATATAACGTAATACGTTATAACGTCATCCCATATGACGTAATACGGTATAACATCATACCATATAACCTATTTACGTTATAACGTCGTCCCATATAACGTAATACGTTATAACGTCAGCCCATATAACGCAATACGTTATAACGTCGTCCCGCATAACGTAATACGTTATAACGTCATCCCATATTACGTAATACGTTATAACGTCATCCCATATTACGTAATACGTTATAACGTCATACCATATAACGTAATACGTTATAACGTAATACCACATGACCTATTTCGTTATAACGTCATCCCATATAACGGAATACGTTATAACGTCATACCATATAACGCAATACGTTATAACGTCATCCCATATAACGCAATACGTTATAACGTCGTCCCACATAACGTAATACGTTATAACGTCATCCCATATTACGTAATACGTTATAACGTCATACCATATAACGTAATACGTTATAACGTCATACCATATAACCTATTTCGTTATAACGTCATCCCACATAACGTAATACGTTATAACGTCATCCCATATAACGCAATACGTTATAACGTCATCCCATATAACGCAATACGTTATAACGTCTTCCCACATAACGTAATACGTTATAACGTCATCCCATATTACGTAATACGTTATAAGGTCATACCATATAACGTAATACGTTATAACGTCATACCATATAACCTATTTCGTTTTAACGTCATCCCACATAACGTAATACGTTATAACGTCATCCCATATAACGCAATACGTTATAACGTCATCCCATATAACGTAATACGGTATAACGTCATACCATATAACCTATCTACGTTATAACGTCATTCCATATAACGTAATGAGGTATTACGTGATACCGTATAACCTATTACGTTATAACGTCATTCCATATAACCTATTTCGTTATAACGTCATACCATATAACCTATTACGTTATAACGTCATACCATATAACGCAATACGTTATAACGTCGTCCCACATAACGTAATACGTTATAACGTCATCCCATATTACGTAATACGTTATAGCGTCATACCATATAACCTATTTCGTTATAACGTCATCCCATATAACGTAATACGTTATAAAGTCATACCATATAACGCAATACGTTATAACGTCGTCCCATATAACGTAATACGTTATAACGTCGTCCCACATAACGTAATACGTTATATCGTCATCCCATATTACGTAATGCGTTATAACGTCATACCATATAACGTAATACGTTATAACGTCATACCATATAACCTATTTCGTTATAACGTCATCCCACATAACGTAATACGTTATAACGTCATCCCATATAACGCAATACGTTATAACGTCACCCCATATAACGCAATACGTTATAACGTCGTCCCACATAACGTAATACGTTATAACGTCATCCCATATTACGTAATACGTTATAACGTCATACCATATAACGTAATACGTTATAACGTCATACCATATAACCTATTTCGTTATAACGTCATCCCACATAACGTAGTACGTTATAACGTCATCCCATGTTACGCAATACGTTATAACGTCATCCCATATAACGCAATACGTTATAACGTCATCCCACATAACGTAATACGTTATAACGTCATCCCATATTACGTAATACGTTATAACGTCATACCATATAACCTATTACGTTATAACGTCATACCATATAACCTATTACGTTATAACGTCATCCCATATAACGTAATACGTTATAACGTCATCCCATATGACGTAATACGGTATAACATCATACCATATAACCTATTTACGTTATAACGTCGTCCCATATAACGTAATACGTTATAACGTCATCCCATATAACGCAATACGTTATAACGTCGTCCCGCATAACGTAATACGTTATAACGTCATCCCATATTACGTAATACGTTATAACGTCATCCCATATTACGTAATACGTTATAACGTCATACCATATAACGTAATACGTTATAACGTAATACCACATGACCTATTTCGTTATAACGTCATCCCATATAACGTAATACGTTATAACGTCATACCATATAACGCAATACGTTATAACGTCATCCCATATAACGCAATACGTTATAACGTCGTCCCACATAACGTAATACGTTATAGCGTCATCCCATATTACGTAATACGTTATAACGTCATACCATATAACGTAATACGTTATAACGTCATACCATATAACCTATTTCGTTATAACGTCATCCCACATAACGTAATACGTTATAACGTCATCCCATATAACGCAATACGTTATAACGTCATCCCATATAACGCAATACGTTATAACGTCGTCCCACATAACGTAATACGTTATAACGTCATCCCATATTACGTAATACGTTATAAGGTCATACCATATAACGTAATATGTTATAACGTCATACCATATAACCTATTTCGTTATAACGTCATCCCACATAACGTAATACGTTATAACGTCATCCCATATAACGCAATACGTTATAACGTCATCCCATATAACGTAATACGGTATAACGTCATACCATATAACCTATCTACGTTATAACGTCATTCCATATAACGTAATGAGGTATTACGTGATACCGTATAACCTATTACGTTATAACGTCATACCATGTAACCTATTTCGTTATAACGTCATACCATATAACCTATTACGTTATAACGTCATACCATATAACGCAATACGTTATAACGTCATCCCATATAACGCAATACGTTATAACGTCGTCCCACATAACGTAATACGTTATAACGTCATCCCATATTACGTAATACGTTATAGCGTCATACCATATAACCTATTTCGTTATAACGTCATCCCATATAACGTAATACGTTATAAAGTCATACCATATAACGCAATACGTTATAACGTCGTCCCATATAACGTAATACGTTATAACGTTGTCCCACATAACATAATACGTTATAACGTCATCCCATATTACGTAATACGTTATAACGTCATACCATATAACGTAATACGTTATAACGTCATACCATATAACCTATTTCGTTATAACGTCATCCCACATAACGTAATACGTTATAACGTCATCCCATATAACGCAATACGTTATAACGTCATCCCATATAACGCAATACGTTATAACGTCGTCCCACATAACGTAATACGTTATAACGTCATCCCATATTACGTAATACGTTATAAGGTCATACCATATAACGTAATACGTTATAACGTCATACCATATAACCTATTTCGTTATAACGTCATCCCACATAACGTAATACGTTATAACGTCATCCCATATAACGCAATACGTTATGACGTCATCCCATATAACGTAATACGGTATAACGTCATACCATATAACCTATCTACGTTATAACGTCATTCCATATAACGTAATGAGGTATTACGTGATACCGTATAACCTATTACGTTATAACGTCATACCATATAACCTATTTCGTTATAACGTCATACCATATAACCTATTACGTTATAACGTCATACCATATAACGCAATACGTTATAACGTCATCCCATATAACGCAATACGTTATAACGTCGTCCCACATAACGTAATCCGTTATAACGTCATCCCATATTACGTAATACGTTATAGCGTCATACCATATAACCTATTTCGTTATAACGTCATCCCATATAACGTAATACGTTATAACGTCATACCATATAACGTAATACGTTATAACGTCATCCCATATAACGCAATACGTTATAACGTCGTCCCACATAACGTAATACGTTATAACGTCATCCCATATTACGTAATACGTTATAACGTCATACCATATAACGTAATACGTTATAACGTCATACCATATAACCTATTTCGTTATAACGTCATCCCACATAACGTAGTACGTTATAACGTCATCCCATATTACGTAATACGTTATAACGTCATCCCATATAACGAAATATGTTATAACGTCATCCCATATTACGTAATACGTTATAACGTCATACCATATAACGTAATACGTTATAACGTCATACCATATAACCTATTTCGTTATAACGTCATCCCATATAACGCAATACGTTATAACGTCATCCCACATAACGTAATACGTTATAACGTCATCCCATATTACGTAATAAGTTATAACGTCATCCCATTTAACGAAATACGTTATAACGTCATCCCATATAACGTAATACGTTATAACGTCATACCACATAACGTAATTTGGTATAACGTCATACCATATCACCTATTACGTTATAACGTCATACCATACAACCTATTACGTTATAACGTCATCCCATATAACTTAATACGTTATAACGTCATCCCATATGACGTAATACGGTATAACGTCATACCATATAACCTGTTTACGTTATAACGTCATCCCATATAACGTAATACGTTATAACGTCATCACATATAACGCAATTCGTTATAACGTCATCCCATATAACGCAATACGTTATAACGTCGTCCCACATAACGTAATACGTTATAACGTCATCCCATATTACGTAATACGTTATAACGTCATACCATATAACGTAATACGTTATAACGTCATACCATATGACCTATTTCGTTATAACGTCATCCCACATAACGGAATACGTTATAACGTCATCCCATATAACGCAATACGTTATAACGTCATCCCATATAACGCAATACGTTATAACGTCGTCCCACATAACGTCATACGTTATAACGTCATCCCATATTACGTAATACGTTATAACGTCATACCATATAACGTAATACGTTATAACGTCATACCATATAACCTATTTCGTTATAACGTCATCCCACATAACGTAATACGTTATAACGTCATCCCATATTAAGTAATACGTTATAACGTCATCCCATTTAACGAAATGCGTTATAACGTCATCCCATATAACGTAATACGTTATAACGTCATACCACATAACGTAATTCGGTATAACGTCATACCATATAACCTATTACGTTATAACGTCATCCCATGTAACTTAATACGTTATAACGTCATCCCATATGACGTAATACGGTATAACGTCATACCATATAACCTATTTACGTTATAACGTAATCCCATATAACGTAATACGTTATAACGTCATCCCATATAACGCAATACGTTATAACGTCATCCCATATAACGTAATACGTTATAACGTCATCCCATATAACGCAATACGTTATAACGTCATCCCATATAACGTAATACGTTCTAACGTCATCCCATATAACGTAATACGTTATAACGTCATCCCATATAACGTAATACGTTATAACGTCGTCCCACATAACGTAATACGTTATAACGTCATGCCATATTACGTAATACGTTGTAGCGTCATCCCATATAACGTAATACGTTATAACGTCATGCCATATTACGTAATACGTTATAGCGTCATCCCATATAACGTAATACGGTATAACGTCATACCATATAACCTATTTACGTTATAACGTAATACCATATAACGTAATACGTTATAACGTCATACCATATAACCTATTTACGTTATAACGTCATACCATATAACGTAATGCGTTATAACGTCATACCACATAACGTAATTCGGTATAACGTCATACCATATAACCTATTACGTTATAACGTCATACCATATAACCTATTACGTTATAACGTCATCCCATATAACGTAATACGTTATAATGTCATCCCATATGACGTAATACGGTATAACGTCATACCACATAACCTATTTACGTTATAACGTCGTCCCATATAACGTAATACGTTATAACGTCATCCCATATAACGCAATACGTTATAACGTCGTCCCACATAACGTAATACGTTATAACGTCATCCCATATTACGTAATACGTTATAACGTCATCCCATATTACGTAATACGTTATAACGTCATACGATATAACGTAATACGTTATAACGTCATACCACATAACCTATTTCGTTATAACGTCATCCCATATAACGTAATACGTTATAACGTCATACCATATTACGTAATACGTTATAACGTCATCCCATATTACGTAATACGTTATAACGTCATACCATATAACGTATTACGTTATAACGTCATACCACATAACCTATTACGTTATAACGTCATACCATACAGCGTAATACGTTATAACGTTATACCATATAACCAATTACGTTATAACGTCATCCCATTTAACGTAATACGTTATAACGTCATCCCATATAACGTAATACGTTATAACGTCATCCCATATAACGCAATACGTTATAACGTCGTCCCACATAACGTAATACGTTATAACGTCATCCCATATAACTTAATACGTTATAACGTCATCCCATATGACGTCATACGGTATAACGTCATACCATATAACCTATTTACGTTATAACGTCATACCATATAACGTATTACGCTATAACGTCATCCCATATAACGTAATACATTATAACGTCATCCCATATAACGTAATACGTTATAACGTCATCCCATATTACGTAATACGTTATAACGTCATCCCATATAACGCAATACGTTATAACGTCGTCCCACATAACGTAATACGTTATAACGTCATCCCATATTACGTAATACGTTATAACGTCATCCCATATAACGTAATACGGTATAACGTCATACCATATAACCAATTTACGTTATAACGTCATACCATATAACCAATTACGTTATAACGTCATCCCATATAACGTAATACATTATAACGTCATCCCATATAACGTAATACGCTATAACGTCATCCCATATAACGCAATACGTTATAACGTCGTCCCACATAACGTAATACGTTATAACGTCATGCCATATTACGTAATATGTTATAGCGTCATCCCATATAACGTAATACGGTATAACGTCATACCATATAACCTATTTACGTTATAACGTAATACCATATAACGTAATACGTTATAACGTCATACCATATAACCTATTTACGTTATAACGTCATACCATATAACGTATTACGCTATAAGGTCATCCCATACAACGTAATACATTATAACGTCATCCCATATAACGTATTACGTTATAACGTCATACCATATAACCTTTTACGTTATAACGTCATACCATACAGCGTAATACGATATAACGTTATACCATATAACCAATAACGTTATAACGTCATTCCATTTAACGTAATACGTTATAACGTCATCCCATATAACGTAATACGTTATAACGTCATCCCATATAACGCAATACGTTATTACGTCGTCCCACATAACGTAATACGTTATAACGTCATCCCATATTACGTAATACGTTATAACGTCATACCATATAACGTAATACGTTATAACGTCATACCATATAACCTATTTCGTTATAACGTCATCCCACATAACGTAATACGTTATAACGTCATCCCATATAACTTAATACGTTATAACGTCATCCCATATGACGTCATACGGTATAACGTCATACCATATAACCTATTTACGTTATAACGTCATACCATATAACGTATTACGCTATAACGTCATCCCATATAACGTAATACATTATAACGTCATCCCATATAACGTAATACGTTACAACGTCATCTCATATTACGTAATACGTTATAACGTCATCCCATATTACGTAATACGCTATAACGTCATACCATATAACGTAATACGTTATAACGTCATGCCATATAACCTATTTCGTTATAACGTCACCCCATATAACGTAATACGTTATAACGTCATGCCATATAACCTATTTCGTTATAACGTCACCCCATATAACGTAATACGTTATAACGTCATACCATATAAACTATTTACGTTATAACGTTATACCATATAACGTATTACGTTATAACGTTATACCATATAACCAATTACGTTATAACGTCATCCCATATAACGTAATACGTTATAACGTCATCCCATATAACGTAATACGTTATAACGTCATCCCATATAACGCAATACGTTATAACGTCGTCCCACATAACGTAATACGTTATAACGTCATCCCATATAACGTAATACGTTATAACGTCATACCACATAACGTAATTCGGTATAACGTCATACCATATAACCTATTACGTTATAACGTCATACCATACAACCTATTACGTTATAACGTCATCCCATATAACTTAATACGTTATAACGTCATCCCATATGACGTAATACGGTATAACGTCATACCATATAACCTATTTACGTTATAACGTCATCCCATACAACGTAATACGTTATAACGTCATCCCATATAACGCAATACGTTATAACGTCGTCCCACATAACGTAATACGTTATAACGTCATCCCATATTACGTAATACGTTATAACGTCATCCCATATTACGTAATACGCTATAACGTCATACCATATAACGTAATACGTTATAACGTCATGCCATATAACCTATTTCGTTATAACGTCATCCCATATAACGCAATACGTTATAACGTCGTCCCATATTACGTAATACGTTATAACGTCATACCATATAACGTAATACGTTATAACGTCATACCATATAACCGATTTCGTTATAACGTCATCCCACATAACGTAATACGTTATAACGTCATCCCATATAACGCAATACGTTATAACGTCATCCCATATAACGCAATACGTTATAACGTCGTCCCACATAACGTCATACGTTATAACGTCATCCCATATTACGTAATACGTTATAACGTCATACCATATAACGTAATACGTTATAACGTCATACCATATAACCTATTTCGTTATAACGTCATCCCACATAACGTAATACGTTATAACGTCATCCCATATTACGTAATACGTTATAACGTCACCCCATTTAACGAAATACGTTATAACGTCATCCCATATAACGTAACACGTTATAACGTCATACCACATAACGTAATTCGGTATAACGTCATACCATATAACCTATTACGTTATAACGTCATCCCGTATAACTTAATACGTTATAACGTCATCCCATATGACGTAATACGCTATAACGTCATACCATATAACCTATTTACGTTATAACGTCATCCCATATAACGTAATACGTTATAACGTCATCCCATATAACGCAATACGTTATAACGTCATCCCATATAACGTAATACGTTATAACGTCATCCCATATAACGTAATACGTTATAACGTCATCCCATATAACGCAATACGTTATAACGTCGTCCCACATAACGTAATACGTTATAACGTCATGCCATATTACGCAATACGTTATAGCGTCATCCCATATAACGTAATACGTTATAACGTCATGCCATATTACGTAATACGTTATAGCGTCATCCCATATAACGTAATACGGTATAACGTCATACCATATAACCTATTTACGTTATAACGTAATACCATATAACGTAATACGTTATAACGTCATACCATATAACCTATTTACCCTATAACGTCATACCATATAACGTGTTACGTTATAACGTCATCCAATATAACGTAATACATTATAACGTCATCCCATATAACGTAATACGTTATAACGCCATCTCATATAACGTAATTCGGTATAACGTCACGTCATATAACCTATTACGTCATAACGTTATACCATATAACCAATTTCGATATAACGTCATCCCATATAACGTAATACGTTATAACGTCATACCATATAACGTAATACGTTATAACGTCATACCACATAAACTATTTACGTTATAACGTCATACCATATAACGTATTACGTTATAACGTCATACCATATAACGTATTACGTTATAACGTCATACCATATAACGTATTACGTTATAACGTCATACCATATAACTTATTACGTTATAAAGTCATACCATACAGCGTAATACGTTATAACGTTATACCATATAACCAATTACTTTATAACGTCATCCCATATAACGTAATACGTTATAACGTCATCCCATATAACGTAATACGTTATAACGTCATCCCATATAACGCAATACGTTATAACGTCGTCCCACATAACGTAACACGTTATAACGTCATCCCATATTACGTAATACGTTATAACGTCATACCATATAACGTAATACGTTATAACGTCATACCATATAACCTATTTCGTTATAACGTCATCCCACATAACGTAATACGTTATAACGTCATCCCATATTACGTAATACGTTATAACGTCATCCCGTTTAACGTAATACGTTATAACGTCATCCCATAAAACGCAATACGTTATAACGTCATCCCATATTACGTAATACGTTATAACGTCATACCATATAACGTAATACGTTATAACGTCATGCCATATAACCTATTTCGTTATAACGTCATCCCATATAACGTAATACGTTATAACGTCATACCATATAACGCAATACGTTATAACGTCATCCCATATAACGCAATACGTTATAACGTCGTCCCACATAACGTAATACGTTATAACGTCATCCCATATTACGTAATACGTTATAACGTCATACCATATAACGTAATACGTTATAACGTCATACCATATAACCTATTTCGTTATAACGTCATCCCACATAACGTAATACGTTATAACGTCATCCCATTTTACGTAATACGTTATAACGTCATACCATATAACCTATTACGTTATAACGTCATACCATATAACCTATTACGTTATAACGTCATCCCATATAACGTAATACGTTATAACGTCATCCCATATTACGTAATACGTTATAACGTCATACCATATAACGTAATACGTTATAACGTCATACCATATAACCTATTTCGTTATAACGTCATCCCATATAACGCAATACGTTATAACGTTGTCCCACATAACGTAATACGTTATAACGTCATCCCATATTACGTAATACGTTATAACGTCATCCCATATTACGTAATACGTTATAACGTCATACCATATAACGTAATACGTTATAACGTCATACCATATAACCTATTTCGTTATAACGTCATCCCACATAACGTAATACGTTATAACGTCATCCCATATAACGCAATACGTTATAACGTCATCCCATATAACGCAATACGTTATAACGTCGTCCCACATAACGTAATACGTTATAACGTCATCCCATATTACGTAATACGTTATAAGGTCATACCATATAACGTAATACGTTATAACGTCATACCATATAACCTATTTCGTTATAACGTCATCCCACATAACGTAATACGTTATAACGTCATCCCATATAACGCAATACGTTATAGCGTCATCCCATATAACGTAATACGGTATAACGTCATACCATATAACCTATCTACGTTATAACGTCATGCCATATAACGTAATGAGGTATTACGTGATACCGTATAACCTATTACGTTATAACGTCATACCATATAACCTATTTCGTTATAACGTCATACCATATAACCTATTACGTTATAACGTCATACCATATAACGCAATACGTTATAACGTCATCCCATATAACGCAATACGTTATAACGTCGTCCCACATAACGTAATACGTTATAACGTCATCCCATATTACGTAATACGTTATAACGTCATACCATATAACGTAATACGTTATAACGTCATACCATATAACCTATTTCGTTATAACGTCATCCCACATCACGTAGTACGTTATAACGTCATCCCATATTACGTAATACGTTATAACGTCATCCCATATAAAGAAATATGTTATAACGTCATCCCATATTACGTAATACGTTATAACGTCATCCCATATTACGTAATACGCTATAACGTCATACCATATAACGTAATACGTTATAACGTCATACCACATAACGTAATTCGGTATAACGTCATACCATATCACCTATTACGTTATAACGTCATACCATACAACCTATTACGTTATAACGTCATCCCATATAACTTAATACGTTATAACGTCATCCCATATGACGTAATACGGTATAACGTCATACCATATAACCTATTTACGTTATAACGTCATCCCATATAACGTAATACGTTATAACGTCATCCCATATAACGCAATACGTTATAACGTCGTCCCACATAACGTAATACGTTATAACGTCATCCCATATTACGTAATACGTTATAACGTCATCCCATATTACGTAATACGCTATAACGTCATACCATATAACGTAATACGTTATAACGTCATGCCACATAACCTATTTCGTTATAACGTCATCCCATATAACGTAATACGTTATAACGTCATACCATATAACGCAATACGTTATAACGTCATCCCATATAACGCAATACGTTATAACGTCGTCCCACATAACGTAATACGTTATAACGTCATCCCATATTACCTAATACGTTATAACGTCATACCATATAACGTAATACGTTATAACGTCATACCATATAACCTATTTCGTTATAACGTCATCCCACATAACGGAATACGTTATAACGTCATCCCATATAACGCAATACGTTATAACGTCATCCCATATAACGCAATACGTTATAACGTCGTCCCACATAACGTCATACGTTATAACGTCATTCCATATTACGTAATACGTTATAACGTCATACCATATAACGTAATACGTTATAACGTCATACCATATAACCTATTTCGTTATAACGTCATCCCACATAACGTAATACGTTATAACGTCATCCCATATTACGTAATACGTTATAACGTCATCCCATTTAACGAAATACGTTATAACGTCATCCCATATAACGTAATACGTTATAACGTCATACCACATAACGTAATTCGGTATAACGTCATACCATATAACCTATTACGTTATAACGTCATGCCATACAACTTAATACGTTATAACGTCATCCCATATGACGTAATACGGTATAACGTCATACCAAATAACCTATTTACGTTATAGCGTCATCCCATATAACGTATTACGTTATAACGTCATCCCATATAACGCAATACGTTATAACGTCATCCCATATAACGTAATACGTTATAACGTCATCCCATATAACGTAATACGTTATAACGTCATCCCATATAACGTAATACGTTATAACGTCATACCATATAACCTATTTCGTTATAACGTCATCCCACATAACGTAATACGTTATAACGTCATCCCATATTACGTAATACGTTATAAAGTCATCCCATTTAACGAAATACGTTATAACGTCATCCCATATAACGTAATACGTTATAACGTCATACCACATAACGTAATTCGGTATAACGTCATACCATATAACCTATTACGTTATAACGTCATCCCATATAACTTAATACGTTATAACGTCATCCCATATGACGTAATACGGTATAACGTCATACCATATAACCTATTTACGTTATAACGTCATCCCATATAACGTAATACGTTATAACGTCATCCCATATAACGCAATACGTTATAACGTCATCCCATATAACGTAATACGTTATAACGTCATCCCATATAACGTAATACGTTATAACGTCATCCCATATAACGCAATACGTTATAACGTCGTCCCACATAACGTAATACGTTATAACGTCATGCCATATTACGTAATACGTTATAGCGTCATCCCATATAACGTAATACGTTATAACGTCATGCCATATTACGTAATACGTTATAGCGTCATCCCATATAACGTAATACGGTATAACGTCATACCATATAACCTATTTACGTTATAACGTAATACCATATAACGTAATACGTTATAACGTCATACCATATAACCTATTTACGTTATAACGTCATACCATATAACGTATTTCGTTATAACGTCATCCCATATAACGTAATACATTATAACGTCATCCCATATAACGTAATACGTTATAACGTCATCTCATATAACGTAATTCGGTATAACGTCATGTCATATAACCTATTACGTTATAACGTCATAAAATATAACCAATTTCGATATAACGTCATCCCATATAACGTAATACGTTATAACGTCATACCATATAACGTAATACGTTATAACGTCATACCACATAAACTATTTACGTTATAACGTCATACCATATAACGTAATACGTTATAACGTCATCCCATATAACGTCATACGTTATAACGTCATCCCATATTACGTAATACATTATAACGTCATCCCATATAACGTAATACGCTATAACGTCATCCCATACAATTCAATACGTTATAACGTCGTCCCACATAACGTAATACGTTATAACGTCATGCCATATTACGTAATACGTTATAGCGTCATCCCATATAACGTAATACGGTATAACGTCATACCATATAAACTATTTACGTTATAACGTAATACCATATAACGTAATACGTTATAACGTCATACCATATAACCTATTTACGTTATAACGTCATACCATATAACGTATTACGCTATAAGGTCATCCCATACAACGTCATACATTATAACGTCATCCCATATAACGTAATACGTTATAACGTCATCTCATATAACGTAATTCGGTATAACGTCATGTCATATAACCTATTACGTTATAACGTCATACCATATAACCAATTTCGATATAACGTCATCCCATATAACGTAATATGTTATAACGTCATAAAATATAACGTAATACGTTATAACGTCATACCACATAAACTATTTACGTTATAACGTCATACCATATAACGTATTACGTTATAACGTCATACCGTATAACGTATTACATTATAACGTCATACCATATAACGTATTACGTTATAACGTCATACCATATAACCTATTACGTTATAGCGTCATACCATACAGCGTAATACGTTATAACGTTATACCATATAACCAATTACGTTATAACGTCATCCCATTTAACGTAATACGTTATAACGTCATCCCATATAACGTAATACGTTATAACGTCATCCCATATAACGCTATACGTTATAACGTCATCCCATATAACGCTATACGTTATAACGTCGGCCCACATAACGTAATACGTTATAACGTCATCCCATATTACGTAATACGTTATAACGTCATCCCATATAACGTAATACGTTATAGCGTCATCCCATATAACGTAATACGGTATAACGTCATACCATATAACCTATTTACGTTATAACGTAATACCATATAACGTAATACGTTATAACGTCATACCATATAACCTATTTACGTTATAACGTCATACCATATAACGTATTACGTTATAACGTCATCCCATATAACGTAATACATTATAACGTCATCCCATATAACGTAATACGTTATAACGTCATCCCATATAACGCAATACGTTATAACGTCATCCCATATAACGCAATACGTTATAACGTCATCCCATATAACGCAATACGTTATAACGTCGTCCCACATAACGTAATACGTTATAACGTCATCCCATATTACGTAATACGTTATAGCGTCATACCATATAACGTAATACGTTATAACGTCATACCATATAACCTATTTCGTTATAACGTCATCCCACATAACGTAATACGTTATAACGTCATTCCATATAACTTAATACGTTATAACGTCATCCCATATGACGTCATACGGTATAACGACATACCATATAACCTATTTACGTTATAACGTCATACCATATAACGTATTACGCTATAACGTCATCCCATATAACGTAATACATTATAACGTCATCCCATATAACGTAATACGTTATAACGTCATCCCATATTACGTAATACGTTATAACGTCATCCCATATAACGCAATACGTTATAACGTCGTCCCACATAACGTAATACGTTATAACGTCATCCCATATTACGTAATACGTTATAACGTCATCCCATATAACGTAATACGGTATAACGTCATACCATATAACCTATTTACGTTATAACGTCATACCATATAACCAATTACGTTATAACGTCATCCCATATAACGTAATACATTATAACGTCATCCCATATAACGTAATACGCTATAACGTCATCCCATATAACGCAATACGTTATAACGTCGTCAAACATAACGTAATACGTTATAACGTCATGCCATATTACGTAATATGTTATAGCGTCATCCCATATAACGTAATACGGTATAACGTCATACCATATAACCTATTTACGTTATAACGTAATACCATATAACGTAATACGTTATAACGTCATACCATATAACCTATTTACGTTATAACGTCATACCATACAACCTATTACGTTATAACGTCATCCCATATAACTTAATACGTTATAACGTCATCCCATATGACGTAATACGGTATAACGTCATACCATATAACCTATTTACGTTATAACGTCATCCCATACAACGTAATACGTTATAACGTCATCCCATATAACGCAATACGTTATAACGTCATCTCATATAACGTAATTCGGTATAACGTCGTGTCATATAACCTATTACGTTATAACGTCATACCATATAACCAATTTCGATATAACGTCATCCCATATAACGTAATATGTTATAACGTCATACCATATAACGTAATACGTTATAACGTCATACCACATAAACTATTTACGTTATAACGTCACACCATATAACGTATTACGTTATAACGTCATACCATACAGCGTAATACGTTATAACGTTATACCATATAACCAATTACGTTATAACGTCATCCCATATAACGTAATACGTTATAACGTCATCCCATATAACGTAATACGTTATAACGTCATCCCATATAACGTAATACGTTATAACGTCATCCCATATAACGCAATACGTTATAACGTCGGCCGATATAACGTAATACGTTATAACGTCATCCCATATAACGTAATACGTTATAACGTCATACCACATAACGTAATTCGGTATAACGTCATACCATATAACCTATTACGTTATAACGTCATACCATACAACCTATTACGTTATAACGTCATCCCATATAACTTAATACGTTATAACGTCATCCCATATGACGTAATACGGTATAACGTCATACCATATAACCTATTTACGTTATAACGTCATCCCATACAACGTAATACGTTATAACGTCATCCCATATAACGCAATACGTTATAACGTCATCTCATATAACGTAATTCGGTATAACGTCGTGTCATATAACCTATTACGTTATAACGTCATACCATATAACCAATTTCGATATAACGTCATCCCATATAACGTAATATGTTATAACGTCATACCATATAACGTAATACGTTATAACGTCATACCACATAAACTATTTACGTTATAACGTCACACCATATAACGTAATACGTTATAACGTCATCCCATATTACGTAATACGTTATAAAGTCATCCCATTTAACGAAATACGTTATAACGTCATCCCATATAACGTAATACGTTATAACGTCATACCACATAACGTAATTCGGTATAACGTCATACCATATAACCTATTACGTTATAACGTCATCCCATATAACTTAATACGTTATAACGTCATCCCATATGACGTAATACGGTATAACGTCATACCATATAACCTATTTACGTTATAACGTCATCCCATATAACGTAATACGTTATAACGTCATCCCATATAACGCAATACGTTATAACGTCATCCCATATAACGTAATACGTTATAACGTCATCCCATATAACGTAATTCGGTATAACGTCATACCATATAACCTATTACGTTATAACGTCATACCATACAACCTATTACGTTATAACGTCATCCCATATAACTTAATACGATATAACGTCATCCCATATGACGTAATACGGTATAACGTCATACCATATAACCTATTTACGTTATAACGTCATCCCATACAACGTAATACGTTATAACGTCATCCCATATAACGCAATACGTTATAACGTCGTCCCACATAACGTAATACGTTATAACGTCATCCCGTATTACGTAATACGTTATAACGTCATCCCATATTACGTAATACGCTATAACGTCATACCATATAACGTAATACGTTATAACGTCATGCCATATAACCTATTTCGTTATAACGTCACCCCATATAACGTAATACGATATAACGTCATACCATATAACGCAATACGTCATAACGTCATCCCATATAACGCAATACGTTATAACGTCGTCCCATATTACGTAATACGTTATAACGTCATACCATATAACGTAATACGTTATAACGTCATACCATATAACCTATTTCGTTATAACGTCATCCCACATAACGTAATACGTTATAACGTCATCCCATATAACGCAATACGTTATAACGTCATCGCATATAACGCAATACGTTATAACGTCGTCCCACATAACGTCATACGTTATAACGTCATCCCATATTACGTAATACGTTATAACGTCATACCATATAACGTAATACGTTATAACGTCATACCATATAACCTATTTCGTTATAACGTCATCCCACATAACGTAATACGTTATAACGTCATCCCATATTACGTAATACGTTATAACGTCATCCCATTTAACGAAATACGTTATAACGTCATCCCATATAACGTAATACGTTATAACGTCATACCACATAACGTAATTCGGTATAACGTCATACCATATAACCTATTACGTTATAACGTCATCCCGTATAACTTAATACGTTATAACGTCATCCCATATGACGTAATACGGTATAACGTCATACCATATAACCTATTTACGTTATAACGTCATCACATATAACGTAATACGTTATAACGTCATCCCATATAACGCAATACGTTATAACGACATCCCATATAACGTAATACGTTATAACGTCATCCCATATAACGTAATACGTTATAACGCCATCCCATATAACGCAATACGTTATAACGTCGTCCCACATAACGTAATACGTTATAACGTCATGCCATCTTACGCAATATGTTATAGCGTCATCCCATATAACGTAATACGTTATAACGTCATGCCATATTACGTAATACGTTATAGCGTCATCCCATATAACGTAATACGGTATAACGTCATCTCATATAACGTAATTCGGTATAACGTCATGTCATATAACCTATTACGTCATAACGTCATACCATATAACCAATTTCGATATAACGTCATCCCATATAACGTAATACGTTATAACGTCATACCATATAACGTAATACGTTATAACGTCCTACCACATAAACTATTTACGTTATAACGTCATACCATATAACGTAATACGGTATAACGTCATCTCATATAACGTAATTCGGTATAACGTCATGTCATATAACCTATTACGTCATAACGTCATACCATATAACCAATTTCGATATAACGTCATGCCATATAACGTAATACGTTATAACGTCATACCATATAACGTAATACGTTATAACGTCATACCACATAAACTATTTACGTTATAACGTCATACCATATAACCTATTTACGTTATAACGTAATACCATATAACGTAATACGTTATAACGTCATACCATATAACCTATTTACCCTATAACGTCATACCATATAACGTGTTACGTTATAACGTCATCCAATATAACGTAATACATTATAACGTCATCCCATATAACGTAATACGTTATAACGTCATCTCATATAACGTAATTCGGTATAACGTCATGTCATATAACCTATTACGTCATAACGTCATACCATATAACCAATTTCGATATAACGTCATCCCATATAACGTAATACGTTATAACGTCATACCATATAACGTAATACGTTATAACGTCATGCCACATAAACTATTTACGTTATAACGTCATACCATATAACGTATTACGTTATAACGTCATACCATATAACGTATTACGTTATAACGTCATACCATATAACGTATTACGTTATAACGTCATACCATATAACCTATTACGTTATAAAGTCATACCATACAGCGTAATACGTTATAACGTTATACCATATAACGTAATACGTTATAACGTCATACCACATGACCTATTTCGTTATAACGTCATCCCATATAACGTAATACGTTATAACGTCATACCATATAACGCAATACGTTATAACGTCGTCCCACATAACGTAATACGTTATAACGTCATCCCATATTACGTAATACGTAATAACGTCATCCCATATTACGTAATACGTTATAACGTCATACCATATAACGTCATACGTTATAACGTCATACCACATGACCTATTTCGTTATAACGTCATCCCATATAACGTAATACGTTATAACGTCATACCATATAACGCAATACGTTATAACGTCATCCCATATAACGCAATACGTTATAACGTCGTCCCACATAACGTAATGCGTTATAACGTCATCCCATATTACGTAATACGTTATAACGTCATACCATATAACGTAATACGTTATAACGTCATAAAATATAACCTATTTCGTTATAACGTCATCCCACATAACGTAATACGTTATAACGTCATCCCATATAACGCAATACGTTATAACGTCATCCCATATAACGCAATACGTTATAACGTCGTCCCACATAACGTAATACGTTATAACGTCATCCCATATTACGTAATACGTTATAAGGTCATCCCATATAACGCAATACGTTATAACGTCGTCCCACATAACGTAATACGTTATAACGTCATCCCATATTACGTAATACGTTATAACGTCATACCATATAACGTAATACGTTATAACGTCATACCATATAACCTATTTCGTTATAACGTCATCCCACATAACGTAGTACGTTATAACGTCATCCCATATTACGTAATACGTTATAACGTCATCCCATATAAAGAAATATGTTATAACGTCATCCCATATTACGTAATACGTTATAACGTCATACCATATAACGTAATACGTTATAACGTCATACCATATAACCTATTTCGTTATAACGTCATCCCATATAACGTAGTACGTTATAACGTCATCCCATATTACGTAATACGTTATAACGTCATCCCATATAAAGAAATACGTTATAACGTCATCCCATATTACGTAATTCGGTATAACGTCATACCATATAACGTAATACGTTATAACGTCATACCATATAACCTATTTCGTTATAACGTCATCCCACATAACGTAATACGTTATAACGTCATCCCATATTACGTAATACGTTATAACGTCATCCCATTTAACGAAATACGTTATAACGTCATCCCATATAACGTAATACGTTATAACGTCATACCACATAACGTAATTCGGTATAACGTCATACCATATCACCTATTACGTTATAACGTCATACCATACAACCTATTACGTTATAACGTCATCCCATATAACTTAATACGTTATAACGTCATCCCATATGACGTAATACGGTATAACGTCATACCATATAACCTATTTACGTTATAACGTCATCCCATATAACGTAATACGTTATAACGTCATCCCATATAACGCAATACGTTATAACGTCGTCCCACATAACGTAATACGTTATAACGTCATCCCATATTACGTAATACGTTATAACGTCATCCCATATTACGTAATACGCTATAACGTCATACCATATAACGTAATACGTTATAACGTCATGCCACATAACCTATTTCGTTATAACGTCATCCCATATAACGTAATACGTTATAACGTCATACCATATAACGCAATACGTTATAACGTCATCCCATATAACGCAATACGTTATAACGTCGTCCCACATAACGTAATACGTTATAACGTCATCCCATATTACCTAATACGTTATAACGTCATACCATATAACGTAATACGTTATAACGTCATA
This sequence comes from Bombus vancouverensis nearcticus, assembly GCF_051014615.1. NCBI lineage: Eukaryota > Metazoa > Arthropoda > Insecta > Hymenoptera > Apidae > Bombus > Bombus vancouverensis. Next base: position 539,348 of record NW_027468912.1, read on the forward strand.
CCATATAACCTATTTCGTTATAACGTCATCCCACATAACGGAATACGTTATAACGTCATCCCATATAACGCAATACGTTATAACGTCACCCCATATAACGCAATACGTTATAACGTCGTCCCACATAACGTCATACGTTATAACGTCATCCCATATTACGTAATACGTTATAACGTCATACCATATAACGTAATACGTTATAACGTCATACCATATAACCTATTTCGTTATAACGTCATACCACATAACGTAATTCGGTATAACGTCATACCATATAACCTATTACGTTATAACGTCATGCCATATAACTTAATACGTTATAACGTCATCCCATATGACGTAATACGGTCTAACGTCATACCATATAACCTATTTACGTTATAGCGTCATCCCATATAACGTAATACGTTATAACGTCATCCCATATAACGCAATACGTTATAACGTCATCCCATATAACGTAATACGTTATAACGTCATCCCATATAACGTAATACGTTATAACGTCATCCCATATAACGTAATACGTTATAACGTCGTCCCACATAACGTAATACGTTATAACGTCATGCCATATTACGTAATACGTTATAACGTCATCCCATATTACGTAATACGATATAACGTCATACCATATAACGTAATACGTTATAACGTCATACCATATAACCTATTTCGTTATAACGTCATCCCACATAACGTAATACGTTATAACGTCATCCCATATTACGTAATACGTTATATAGTCATCCCATTTAACGAAATACGTTATAACGTCATCCCATATAACGTAATACGTTATAACGTCATACCACATAACGTAATTCGGTATAACGTCATACCATATAACCTATTACGTTATAACGTCATCCCATATAACTTAATACGTTATAACGTCATCCCATATGACGTAATACGGTATAACGTCATACCATATAACCTATTTACGTTATAACGTCATCCCATATAACGTAATACGTTATAACGTCATCCCATATAACGCAATACGTTATAACGTCATCCCATATAACGTAATACGTTATAACGTCATCCCATATAACGTAATACGTTATAACGTCATGCCATATTACGTAATACGTTATAGCGTCATCCCATATAACGTAATACGGTATAACGTCATACCATATAACCTATTTACGTTATAACGTAATACCATATAACGTAATACGTTATAACGTCATACCATATAACCTATTTACGTTATAACGTCATACCATATAACGTATTTCGTTATAACGTCATCCCATATAACGTAATACATTATAACGTCATCCCATATAACGTAATACGTTATAACGTCATCTCATATAACGTAATTCGGTATAACGTCATGTCATATAACCTATTACGTTATAACGTCATAAAATATAACCAATTTCGATATAACGTCATCCCATATAACGTAATACGTTATAACGTCATACCATATAACGTAATACGTTATAACGTCATACCACATAAACTATTTACGTTATAACGTCATACCATATAACGTATTACGTTATAACGTCATACCATATAACGTATTACGTTATAACGTCATACCATAAAACGTATTACGTTATAACGTCATACCATATAACCTATTACGTTATAAAGTCATACCATACAGCGTAATACGTTATAACGTTATACCATATAACCAATTACGTTATAACGTCATCCCATATAACTTAATACGTTATAACGTCATCCCATATGACGTAATACGGTATAACGTCATCCCATATAACGTAATACGTTATAACGTCATCCCATATGACGTAATACGGTATAACGTCATACCATATAACCTATTTACGTTATAACGTCATCCCATATAACGTAATACGTTATAACGTCATCCCATATAACGCAATACGTTATAACGTCGTCCCACATAACGTAATACGTTATAACGTCATCCCATATTACGTAATACGTTATAACGTCATCCCATATTACGTAATACGCTATAACGTCATACCATATAACGTAATACGTTATAACGTCGTCCCACATAACGTCATACGTTATAACGTCATACCATAAAACGTATTACGTTATAACGTCATACCATATAACCTATTACGTTATAAAGTCATACCATATAACGTAATACGTTATAACGTCATACCATATAACCTATTTCGTTATAACGTCATCCCACATAACGGAATACGTTATAACGTCATCCCATATAACGCAATACGTTATAACGTCACCCCATATAACGCAATACGTTATAACGTCGTCCCACATAACGTCATACGTTATAACGTCATCCCATATTACGTAATACGTTATAACGTCATACCATATAACGTAATACGTTATAACGTCATACCATATAACCTATTTCGTTATAACGTCACACCACATAACGTAATTCGGTATAACGTCATACCATATAACCTATTACGTTATAACGTCATGCCATATAACTTAATACGTTATAACGTCATCCCATATGACGTAATACGGTCTAACGTCATACCATATAACCTATTTACGTTATAGCGTCATCCCATATAACGTAATACGTTATAACGTCATCCCATATAACGCAATACGTTATAACGTCATCCCATATAACGTAATACGTTATAACGTCATCCCATATAACGTAATACGTTATAACGTCATCCCATATAACGTAATACGTTATAACGTCGTCCCACATAACGTAATACGTTATAACGTCATGCCATATTACGTAATACGTTATAACGTCATCCCATATTACGTAATACGATATAACGTCATACCATATAACGTAATACGTTATAACGTCATACCATATAACCTATTTCGTTATAACGTCATCCCACATAACGTAATACGTTATAACGTCATCCCATATTACGTAATACGTTATATAGTCATCCCATTTAACGAAATACGTTATAACGTCGTCCCATATAACGTAATACGTTATAACGTCATACCACATAACGTAATTCGGTATAACGTCATACCATATAACCTATTACGTTATAACGTCATCCCATATAACTTAATACGTTATAACGTCATCCCATATGACGTAATACGGTATAACGTCATACCATATAACCTATTTACGTTATAACGTCATCCCATATAACGTAATACGTTATAACGTCATCCCATATAACGCAATACGTTATAACGTCATCCCATATAACGTAATACGTTATAACGTCATCCCATATAACGTAATACGTTATAACGTCATGCCATATTACGTAATACGTTATAGCGTCATCCCATATAACGTAATACGGTATAACGTCATACCATATAACCTATTTACGTTATAACGTAATACCATATAACGTAATACGTTATAACGTCATACCATATAACCTATTTACGTTATAACGTCATACCATATAACGTATTTCGTTATAACGTCATCCCATATGACGTAATATGGTATAACGTCATACCATATAACGTAATACGTTATAACGTCATCCCATATAACGTAATACGTTATAACGTCATCCCATATAACGCAATACGTTATAACGTCTTCCCACATAACGTAATACGTTATAACGTCATGCCATATTACGTAATACGTTATAGCGTCATCCCATATAACGTAATACGTTATAACGTCATGCCATATTACGTAATACGTTATAGCGTCATCCCATATAACGTAATACGGTATAACGTCATACCATATAACCTATTTACGTTATAACGTAATACCATATAACGTAGTACGTTATAACGTCATACCATATAACCTATTTACGTTATACCGTCATACCATATAACGTATTACGTTATAACGTCATCCCATATAACGTAATACATTATAACGTCATCCCATATAACGTAATACGTTATAACGTCATCTCATATAACGTAATTCGGTATAACGTCATGTCATATAACCTATTACGTTATAACGTCATAAAATATAACCAATTTCGATATAACGTCATCCCATATAACGTAATACGTTATAACGTCATACCATATAACGTAATACGTTATAACGTCATAAAACATAAACTATTTACGTTATAACGTCATACCATATAACGTATTACGTTATAACGTCATACCATATAACGTATTACGTTATAACGTCATACCATATAACCTATTACGTTATAAAGTCATACCATACAGCGTAATACGTTATAACGTTATACCATATAACCAATTACGTTATAACGTCATCCCATATAACGTAATACGTTATAACGTCATCCCATATAACGTAATACGTTATAACGTCATCCCATATAACGCAATACGTTATAACGTCATCCCATATTACGTAATACGTTATAACGTCATACCATATAACGTAATACGTTATAACGTCATACCATATAACCTATTTCGTTATAACGTCATCCCACATAACGTAATACGTTAAAACATCATCCCATATCACGTAATATGTTATAACTTCATCCCATTTAACGAAATACGTTATAACGTCACCCCATATAACGTAATACGTTATAACGTCATACCACATAACGTAATTCGGTATAACGTCATACCATATAACCTATTACGTTATAACGTCATACCATACGACCTATCACGTTATAACGTCATCCCATATAACTTAATACGTTATAACGTCATCCCATATGACGTAATACGGTATAACGTCATACCATATAACCTATTTACGTTATAACGTCATCCCATATAACGTAATACGTTATAACGTCATCCCATATAACGCAATACGTTATAACGTCGTCCCACATAACGTAATACGTTATAACGTCATCCCATATTACGTAATACGTTATAACGTCATCCCATATTACGTAATACGTTATAACGTCATACCATATAACGTAATACGTTATAACGTCATACCATATAACCTATTTCGTTATAATGTCATCCCACATAACGTAATACGTTATAACGTCATCCCATATTACGTAATACGTTATAAAGTCATCCCATTTAACGAAATACGTTATAACGTCATCCCATATAACGTAATACGTTATAACGTCATACCACATAACGTAATTCGGTTTAACGTCATACCATATAACCTATTACGTTATAACGTCATCCCATATAACTTAATACGTTATAACGTCATCCCATATGACGTAATACGGTATAACGTCATACCATATAACCTATTTACGTTATAACGTCATCCCATATAACGTAATACGTTATAACGTCATCCCATATAACGCAATACGTTATAACGTCATCCCATATAACGCAATACGTTATAACGTCGTCCCACATAACGTAATACGTTATAACGTCATGCCATATTACGTAATACGTTATAGCGTCATCCCATATAACGTAATACGTTATAACGTCATGCCATATTACGTAATACGTTATAGCGTCATCCCATATAACGTAATACGGTATAACGTCATACCATATAACCTATTTACGTTATAACGTAATACCATATAACGTAATACGTTATAACGTCATACTATATAACCTATTTACGTTATAACGTCATACCATATAACGTATTTCGTTATAACGTCATCCCATATAACGTAATACGTTATAACGTCATCCCATATAACGTAATACGGTATAACGTCATACCATATAACCTATTTACGTTATAACGTAATGCCATATAACGTAATACGTTATAACGTCATACCATATAACCTATTTACGTTATAACGTCATACCATATAACGTATTTCGTTATAACGTCATCCCATATAACGTAATACATTATAACGTCATCCCATATAACGTAATACGTTATAACGTCATCTCATATAACGTAATTCGGTATAACGTCATGTCATATAACCTATTACGTTATAACGTCATAAAATATAACCAATTTCGATATAACGTCATACCATATAACGTAATACGTTATAACGTCATCCCATATAACGTAATACGTTATAACGTCATCCCATATAACGTAATACGGTATAACGTCATACCATATAACCTATTTACGTTATAACGTCATACCATAAAACGTATTACGTTATAACGTCATACCATATAACCTATTACGTTATAAAGTCATACCATACAGCGTAATACGTTATAACGTTATACCATATAACCAATTACGTTATAACGTCATCCCATATAACTTAATACGTTATAACGTCATCCCATATGACGTAATACGGTATAACGTCATCCCATATAACGTAATACGTTATAACGTCATCCCATATAACGTAATACGTTATAACGTCATCCCATATAACGCAATACGTTATAACGTCGTCCCACATAACGTAATACGTTATAACGTCATGCCATATTACGTAATACGTTATAGCGTCATCCCATATAACGTAATACGTTATAACGTCATGCCATATTACGTAATACGTTATAGCGTCATCCCATATAACGTAATACGGTATATCGTCATACCATATAACCTATTTACGTTATAACGTAATAAAATATAACGTAGTACGTTATAACGTCATACCATATAACCTATTTACGTTATAACGTCATACCATATAACGTATTACGTTATAACGTCATCCCATATAACGTAATACATTATAACGTCATCCCATATAACGTAATACGTTATAACGTCATCTCATATAACGTAATTCGGTATAACGTCATGTCATATAACCTATTACGTTATAACGTCATAAAATATAACCAATTTCGATATAACGTCATCCCATATAACGTAATACGTTATAACGTCATACCATATAACGTAATACGTTATAACGTCATACCACATAAACTATTTACGTTATAACGTCATACCATATAACGTATTACGTTATAACGTCATACCATATAACGTATTACGTTATAACGTCATACCATATAACGTATTACGTTATAACGTCATGCCATATAACCTATTACGTTATAAAGTCATACCATACAGCGTAATACGTTATAACGTTATACCATATAACCAATTACGTTATAACGTCATCCCATATAACGTAATACGTTATAACGTCATCCCATATAACGTAATACGTTATAACGTCATCCCATATAACGCTATACGTTATAACGTCATCCCATATAACGCTATACGTTATAACGTCGTCCCACATAACGTAATACGTTATAACGTCATCCCATATTACGTAATACGTTATAACGTCATACCATATAACGTAATACGTTATAACGTCATACCATATAACCTATTTCGTTATAACGTCATCCCACATAACGTAATACGTTATAACGTCATCCCATATTACGTAATACGTTATAAAGTCATCCCATTTAACGAAATACGTTATAACGTCATCCCATATAACGTAATACGTTATAACGTCATACCACATAACGTAATTCGGTATAACGTCATACCATATAACCTATTACGTTATAACGTCATCCCATATAACTTAATACGTTATAACGTCATCCCATATGACGTAATACGGTATAACGTCATACCATATAACCTATTTACGTTATAACGTCATCCCATATAACGTAATACGTTATAACGTCATCCCATATAACGCAATACGTTATAACGTCATCCCATATAACGTAATACGTTATAACGTCATCCCATATAACGTAATACGTTATAACGTCATCCCATATAACGCAATACGTTATAACGTCGTCCCACATAACGTAATACGTTATAACGTCATGCCATATTACGTAATACGTTATAGCGTCATCCCATATAACGTAATACGTTATAACGTCATGCCATATTACGTAATACGTTATAGCGTCATCCCATATAACGTAATACGGTATAACGTCATAACATATAACCTATTTACGTTATAACGTAATACCATATAACGTAATACGTTATAACGTCATACCATATAACCTATTTACGTTATAACCTCATACCATATAACGTATTTCGTTATAAAGTCATCCCATATAACGTAATACATTATAACGTCATCCCATATAACGTAATACGTTATAACGTCATCTCATATAACGTAATTCGGTATAACGTCATGTCATATAACCTATTACGTTATAACGTCATAAAATATAACCAATTTCGATATAACGTCATCCCATATAACGTAATACGTTATAACGTCATACCATATAACGTAATACGTTATAACGTCATACCACATAAACTATTTACGTTATAACGTCATACCATATAACGTATTACGTTATAACGTCATACCATATAACGTATTAGGTTATAACGTCATACCATAAAACGTATTACGTTATAACGTCATACCATATAACCTATTACGTTATAAAGTCATACCATACAGCGTAATACGTTATAACGTTATACCATATAACCAATTACGTTATAACGTCATCCCATATAACTTAATACGTTATAACGTCATCCCATATGACGTAATACGGTATAACGTCATCCCATATAACGTAATACGTTATAACGTCATCCCATATAACGTAATACGTTATAACGTCATCCCATATAACGCAATACGTTATAACGTCGTCCCACATAACGTAATACGTTATAACGTCATGCCATATTACGTAATACGTTATAGCGTCATCCCATATAACGTAATACGTTATAACGTCATGCCATATTACGTAATACGTTATAGCGTCATCCCATATAACGTAATACGGTATAACGTCATACCATATCACCTATTTACGTTATAACGTAATACCATATAACGTAGTACGTTATAACGTCATACCATATAACCTATTTACGTTATAACGTCATACCATATAACGTATTACGTTATAACGTCATCCCATATAACGTAATACATTATAACGTCATCCCATATAACGTAATACGTTATAACGTCATCTCATATAACGTAATTCGGTATAACGTCATGTCATATATCCTATTACGTTATAACGTCATAAAATATAACCAATTTCGATATAACGTCATCCCATATAACGTAATACGTTATAACGTCATACCATATAACGTAATACGTTATAACGTCATACCACATAAACTATTTACGTTATAACGTCATACCATATAACGTATTACGTTATAACGTCATACCATATAACGTATTACGTTATAACGTCATACCATATAACGTATTACGTTATAACGTCATACCATATAACCTATTACGTTATAAAGTCATACCATACAGCGTAATACGTTATAACGTTATACCATATAACCAATTACGTTATAACGTCATCCCATATAACGTAATACGTTATAACGTCATCCCATATAACGTAATACGTTATAACGTCATCCCATATAACGCTATACGTTATAACGTCATCCCATATAACGCTATACGTTATAACGTCGTCCCACATAACGTAATACGTTATAACGTCATCCCATATTACGTAATACGTTATAACGTCATACCATATAACGTAATACGTTATAACGTCATACCATAAAACCTATTTCGTCATAACGTCATCCCACATAACGTAATACGTTAAAACGTCATCCCATATCACGTAATATGTTATAACTTCATCCCATTTAACGAAATACGTTATAACGTTATCCCATATAACGTAATACGTTATAACGTCATACCACATAACGTAATTCGGTATAACGTCATACCATATAACCTATTACGTTATAACGTCATACCATACGACCTATCACGTTATAACGTCATCCCATATAACTTAATACGTTATAACGTCATTCCATATGACGTAATACGGTATAACGTCATACCATATAACCTATTTACGTTATAACGTCATCCCATATAACGTAATACGTTATAACGTCATCCCATATAAGGCAATACGTTATAACGTCGTCCCACATAACGTAATACGTTATAACGTCATCCCATATTACGTAATACGTTATAACGTCATCACATATTACGTAATACGCTATAACGTCATACCATATAACGTAATACGTTATATCGTCATACCACATAACCTATTTCGTTATAACGTCATCCCATATAACGTAGTACGTTGTAACGTCATACCATATAACGCAATACGTTATAACGTCGTCCCACATAACGTAATACGTTATAACGTCATCCCATTTAACGAAATACGTTATAACGTCATCCCATTTAACGAAATACGTTATAACGTCATCCCATATAACGTAATACGTTATAACGTCATACCACATAACGTAATTCGGTATAACGTCATACCATATAACCTTTTACGTTATAACGTCATACCATACAACCTATTACGTTATAACGTCATCCCATATAACTTAATACGTTATAACGTCATCCCATATAACGTAATACGTTATAACGTCATACCACATAACGTAATTCGGTATAACGTCATACCATATAACCTTTTACGTTATAACGTCATACCATACAACCTATTACGTTATAACGTCATCCCATATAACTTAATACGTTATAACGTCATCCCATATGACGTAATACGGTATAACGTCATACCATATAACGTAATACGTTATAACGTCATACCATATAACCTATTTCGTTATAACGTCATCCCACATAACGTAATACGTTATAACGTCATCCCATATTACGTAATACGTTATAACGTCATCATATTTAACGAAATACGTTATAACGTCATCCCATATAACGTAATACGTTATAACGTCATACCACATAACGTAATTCGGTATAACGTCATACCATATAACCTATTACGTTATAACGTCATACGATATAACCTATTACGTTATAACGTCATCCCATATAACGTAATACGTTATAACGTCATCCCATATGACGTAATACGGTATAACGTCATACCATATAACCTATTTACGTTGTAACGTCATCCCATATAACGTAATACGTTATAACGTCATCCCATATAACGTAATACGTTATAACGTCATCCCATATAACGTAATACGGTATAACGTCATACCATATAACCTATTTACGTTATAACGTAATACCATATAACGTAGTACGTTATAACGTCATACCATATAACCTATTTACGTTATAACGTCATACCATACAACCTATTACGTTATAACGCCATCCCATATAACTTAATACGTTATAACGTCATCCCATATGACGTAATACGGTATAACGTCATACCATATAACGTAATACGTTATAACGTCATACCATATAACCTATTTACGTTATAACGTCATCCCATATAACGTAATACGTTATAACGTCATCCCATATAACGCAATACGTTATAACGTCGTCCCACATAACGTAATACGTTATAACGTCATCCCATTTAACGAAATACGTTATAACGTCATCCCATATAACGTAATACGTTATAACGTCATACCACATAACGTAATTCGGTATAACGTCATACCATATAACCTTTTACGTTATAACGTCATACCATACAACCTATTACGTTATAACGTCATCCCATATAACTTAATACGTTATAACGTCATCCCATATGACGTAACACGGTATAACGTCATACCATATAACGTAATACGTTATAACGTCATACCATATAACCTATTTACGTTATAACGTCATCCCATATAACGTAATACGTTATAACGTCATCCCATATAACGCAATACGTTATAACGTCGTCCCACATAACGTAATACGTTATAACGTCATCCCATATTACGTAATACGTTATAACGTCATCCCATATTACGTAATACGTTATAACGTCATACCACATAACCTATTTCGTTTTAACGTCATCCCACATAACGTAATACGTTATAACGTCATCCCATATAACGCAATACGTTATAACGTCATCCCATATAACGCAATACGTTATAACGTCGTCCCACATAACGTAATACGTTATAACGTCATCCCATATTGCGTAATACGTTATAACGTCATACCATATAACGTAATACGTTATAACGTCATACCATATAACCTATTTCGTTATAACGTCATCCCACATAACGTAATACGTTATAACGTCATCCCATATAACGCAATACGTTATAACGTCATCCCATATAACGCAATACGTTATAACGTCGTACCACATAACGTAATACGTTATAACGTCATCCCATATTACGTAATACGTTATAACGTCATACCATATAACGTAATACGTTATAACGTCGTCCCACATAACGTAATACGTTATAACGTCATCCCATATTACGTAATACGTTATAACGTCATACCATATAACGTAATACGTTATAACGTCATACCATATAACCTATTTCGTTATAACGTCATCCCACATAACGTAATACGTTATAACGTCATCCCATATTACGTAATACGTTATAACGTCATCATATTTAACGAAATACGTTATAACGTCAACCCATATAACGTAATACGTTATAACGTCATACCACATAACGTAATTCGGTATAACGTCATACCATATAACCTATTACGTTATAACGTCATACCATATAACCTATTACGTTATAACGTCATCCCATATAACGTAATACGTTATAACGTCATCCCATATGACGTAATACGGTATAACGTCATACCATATAACCTATTTACGTTGTAACGTCATCCCATATAACGTAATACGTTATAACGTCATCCCATATGACGTAATACGGTATAACGTCATACCATATAACGTAATACGTTATAACGTCATACCATATAACCTATTTACGTTATAACGTCATCCCATATTACGTAATACGTTATAACGTCATCATATTTAACGAAATACGTTATAACGTCATCCCATATAACGCAATACGTTATAACGTCGTCCCATATTACGCAATACGTTATAACGTCATCCCATATTACGTAATACGTTATAACGTCATACCATATAACGTAATACGTTATAACGTCATACCACATAACCTATCTCGTTATAACGTCATCCCATATAACGTAATACGTTATAACGTCATACCATATAACGCAATATGTTATAACGTCATCCCATATAACGCAATACTTTATAACGTCGTCCCACATAACGTAATACGTTATAACGTCATCCCATATTACGTAATACGTTATAACGTCATACCATATAACGCAATACGTTATAACGTCATCCCATATAACGCAATACGTTATAACGTCGTCCCACATAACGTAATACGTTATAACGTCATCCCCTATTACGTAATACGGTATAACGTCATACCACATAACCTATTTACGTTATAACGTCGTCCCATATAACGTAATACGTTATAACGTCATCCCATATAACGCAATACGTTATAACGTAGTCCCACATAACGTAATACGTTATAACGTCATCCCACATAACGTAATACGTTATAACCTCATCCCATATTACGTAATACGTTATAACGACATCCCATATGACGTAATACGGTATAACGTCATACCATATAACCTATTTACGTTATAACGTCATCCCATATAACGTAATACGTTATAACGTCATCCCATATAACGCAATACGTTATAACGTTGTCCCACATAACGTAATACGTTATAACGTCATCCCATATTACGCAATACGTTATAACGTCATCCCATATTACGTAATACGTTATAACGTCATACCATATAACGTAATACGTTATAACGTCATACCATATAACCTATTTCGTTATAACGTCATCCCACATAACGTAATACGTTATAACGTCATACCACATAACGTAATTCGGTATAACGTCATACCATATAACCTATTACGTTATAACGTCGTCCCATATAACGTAATACGTTATAACGTCATCCCATATAACGCAATACGTTATAACGTCGTCCCACATAACGTAATACGTTATAACGTCATCCCATATTACGTAATACGTTATAACGTCATCCCATATTACGTAATACGTTATAACGTCATACGATATAACGTAATACGTTATAACGTCATACCACATAACCTATTTCGTTATAACGTCATCCCATATAACGTAATACGTTATAACGTCATACCATATAACGCAATACGTTATAACGTCATCCCATATAACGCAATACGTTATAACGTCGTCCCACATAACGTAATACGTTATAACGTCATCCCATATTACGTAATACGTTATAACGTCATACCATATAACGTAATACGTTATAACGTCATACCATATAACCTATTTCGTTATAACGTCATCCCACATAACGTAATACGTTATAACGTCATCCCATATAACGCAATACGTTATAACGTCATCCCATATAACGCAATACGTTATAACGTCATCCCATATAACGCAATACGTTATAACGTCGTCCCACATAACGTAATACGTTATAACTTCATCCCATATTACGTAATACGTTATAACGTCATACCATATAACGTAATACGTTATAACGTCATACCATATAACCTATTTCGTTATAACGTCATCCCACATAACGTAGTACGTTATAACGTCATCTCATATTACGTAATACGTTATAACGTCATCCCATATAACGAAATACGTTATAACGTCATCCCATATTACGTAATACGTTATAACGTCATACCATATAACGCAATACGTTATAACGTCATCCCATATAACGCAATACGTTATAACGTCATCCCATATAACGCAATACGTTATAACGTCTTTCCACATAACGTAATACGTTATAACGTCATCCCATATTACGTAATACGTTATAGCGTCATACCATATAACGCAATACGTTATAACGTCGTCCCACATAACGTAATACGTTATAACGTCATCCCATATTACGTAATACGTTATAACGTCATACCATATAACGTAATACGTTATAACGTCATACCATATAACCTATTTCGTTATAACGTCATCCCACATAACGTAGTACGTTATAACGTCATCTCATATTACGTAATACGTTATAACGTCATCCCATATAACGAAATACGTTATAACGTCATCCCATATTACGTAATACGTTATAACGTCATACCATATAACGGAATACGTTATAACGTCGTCCCACATAACGTAATACGTTATAACGTCATCCCATATTACGTAATACGTTATAACGTCATCCCATATTACGTAATACGTTATAACGTCATACCATACAACGCAATACGTTATAACGTCATCCCATATAACGCAATACGTTATAACGTCGTCCCACATAACGTAATACGTTATAACGTCATCCCATATTACGTAATACGTTATAACGTCATACCATATAACGTAATACGTTATAACGACATACCATATAACCTATTTCGTTATAACGTCATCCCACATAACGTAGTACGTTATAACGTCATCCCATATTACGCAATACGTTATAACGTCGTCCCACATAACGTAATACGTTATAACGTCATCCCATATTACGTAATACGTTATAACGTCATCCCATTTAACGAAATACGTTATAACGTCATCCCATATAACGTAATACGTTATAACGTCATACCACATAACGTAATTCGGTATAACGTCATACCGTATAACCTATTACGTTATAACGTCATACCATATAACCTATTACGTTATAACGTCATCCCATATAACGTAATACGTTATAACGTCATCCCATATGACGTAATACGGTATAACGTCATACCACATAACCTATTTACGTTATAACGTCGTCCCATATAACGTAATACGTTATAACGTCATCCCATATAACGCAATACGTTATAACGTCGTCCCACATAACGAAATACGTTATAACGTCATCCCATATTACGTAATACGTTATAACGTCATCCCATATTACGTAATACGTTATAACGTCATACGATATAACGTAATACGTTATAACGTCATACCGCATAACCTATTTCGTTATAACGTCATCCCATATAACGTAATACGATATAACGTCATACCATATAACGCAATACGTTATAACGTAATCCCATATAACGCAATACGTTATAACGTCGTCCCACATAACGTAATACGTTATAACGTCATCCCATATTACGTAATACGTTATAACGTCATACCATATAACGTAATACGTTATAACGTCATACCATATAACCTATTTCGTTATAACGTCATCCCACATAACGTAATACGTTATAACGTCATCCCATATAACGCAATACGTTATAACGTCATCCCATATAACGCAATACGTTATAACGTCGTCCCACATAACGTAATACGTTATAACGTCATCCCATATTACGTAATACGTTATAACGTCATACCATATAACGTAATACGTTATAACGTCATACCATATAACCTATTTCGTTATAACGTCATCCCACATAACGTAATACGTTATAACGTCATCCCATATAACGCAATACGTTATAACGTCATCCCATATAACGTAATACGGTATAACGTCATACCATATAACCTATCTACGTTATAACGTCATGCCATATAACGTAATTAGGTATTACGTGATACCGAATAACCTATTACGTTATAACGTCATACCATATAACCTATTTCGTTATAACGTCATACCATATAACCTATTACGTTATAACGTCATACCGTATAACGCAATACGTTATAACGTCATCCCATATAACGCAATACGTTATAACGTCATCCCATATAACGCAATACGTTATAACGTCGTTCCACATAACGTAATACGTTATAACGTCATCCCATATTACGTAATACGTTATAGCGTCATACCATATAACCTATTTCGATATAACGTCATCCCATATAACGTAATACGTTATAACGTCATACCATATAACGCAATACGTTATAACGTCATCCCATATAACGCAATACGTTATAACGTCGTCCCACATAACGTAATACGTTATAACTTCATCCCATATTACGTAATACGTTATAACGTCATACCATATAACGTAATACGTTATAACGTCATACCATATAACCTATTTCGTTATAACGTCATCCCACATAACGTAGTACGTTATAACGTCATCTCATATTACGTAATACGTTATAACGTCATCCCATATAACGAAATACGTTATAACGTCATCCCATATTACGTAATACGTTATAACGTCATACCATATAACGGAATACGTTATAACGTCGTCCCACATAACGTAATACGTTATAACGTCATCCCATATTACGTAATACGTTATAACGTCATCCCATATTACGTAATACGTTATAACGTCATACCATACAACGCAATACGTTATAACGTCATCCCATATAAAGCAATACGTTATAACGTCGTCCCACATAACGTAATACGTTATAACGTCATCCCATATTACGTAATACGTTATAACGTCATACCATATAACGTAATACGTTATAACGTCATACCATATAACCTATTTCGTTATAACGTCATCCCACATAACGTAGTACGTTATAACGTCATCCCATATTACGCAATACGTTATAACGTCGTCCCACATAACGTAATACGTTATAACGTCATCCCATATTACGTAATACGTTATAACGTCATCCCATATAACGTAATACGTTATAACGTTATACCATATAACAAATTACGTTATAACGTCATCCCATATAACGCAATACGTTATAACGTCATCCCATATAACGCAATACGTTATAACGTCGTCCCACATAACGTAATACGTTATAACGTCATCCCATATTACGTAATACGTTATAACGTCATACCACATAACGTAATTCGGTATAACGTCATACCATATAACCTATTACGTTATAACGTCATACCATACAACCTATTACGTTATAACGTCATCCCATAGAACTTAATACGTTATAACGTCATCCCATATGACGTAATACGGTATAACGTCATACCATATAACCTATTTACGTTATAACGTCATCCCATATAACGTAATACGTTATAACGTCATCCCATGTTACGTAATACGTTATAACGTCATACCATATAACGCAATACGTTATAACGTCATCCCATATAACGCAATACGTTATAACGTCGTCCCACATAACGTAATACGTTATAACGTCATCCCATATTACGTAATACGTTATAACGTCATACCATAAAACGCAATACGTTATAACGTCATACCATATAACCTATTTCGTTATAACGTCATCCCACATAACGTAGTACGTTATAACGTCATCCCATAATACGTAATACGTTATAACGTCATACCATATAACCTATTTACGTTATAACGTCATCCCATATAACGTAATACGTTATAACGTCATCCCATATAACGGAATACGTTATAACGTCATCCCATATAACGCAATACGTTATAACGTCATCCCATATTACGTAATACGTTATAACGTCTTCCCATATTACGTAATACGTTATAACGTCATCCCATATTACGTAATACGTTATAACGTCTTCCCATATTACGTAATACGTTATAACGTCATACCATATAACGCAATACGTTATAACGTCGTCCCACATAACGTAATACGTTATAACGTCATCCCATATTACGTAATACGTTATAACGTCTTCCCATATTACGTAATACGTTATAACGTCATACCATATGACGTAATACGTTATAACGTCATACCACATGACCTATTTCGTTATAACGTCATCCCATATAACGTAATACGTTATAACGTCATACCATATAACGCAATACGTTATAACGTCATCCCATATAACGCAATACGTTATAACGTCGTCCCACATAACGTAATACGTTATAACGTCATCCCATATTACGTAATACGTTATAACGTCATACCATATAACGTAATACGTTATAACGTCATACCATATAACCTATTTCGTTATAACGTCATCCCACATAACGTAATACGTTATAACGTCATCCCATATAACGCAATACGTTATAACGTCATCCCATATAACGCAATACGTTATAACGTCGTCCCACATAACGTAATACGTTATAACGTCATCCCATATTACGTAATACGTTATAAGGTCATACCATATAACGTAATACGTTATAACGTCATACCATATAACCTATTTCGTTATAACGTCATCCCACATAACGTAATACGTTATAACGTCATCCCATATAACGCAATACGTTATAACGTCATCCCATATAACGTAATACGGTATAACGTCATACCATATAACCTATCTACGTTATAACGTCATTCCATATAACGTAATGAGGTATTACGTGATACCGTATAACCTATTACGTTATAACGTCATACCATATAACCTATTTCGTTATAACGTCATACCATATAACCTATTACGTTATAACGTCATACCATATAACGCAATACGTTATAACGTCATCCCATATAACGCAATACGTTATAACGTCGTCCCACATAACGTAATACGTTATAACGTCATCCCATATTACGTAATACGTTATAGCGTCATACCATATAACCTATTTCGTTATAACGTCATCCCATATAACGTAATACGTTATAAAGTCATACCATATAACGCAATACGTTATAACGTCGTCCCATATAACGTAATACGTTATAACGTCGTCCCACATAACGTAATACGTTATAACGTCATCCCATATTACGTAATACGTTATAACGTCATACCATATAACGTAATACGTTATAACGTCATACCATATAACCTATTTCGTTGTAACGTCATCCCACATAACGTAATACGTTATAACGTCATCCCATATAACGCAATACGTTATAACGTCATCCCATATAACGCAATACGTTATAACGTCGTCCCACATAACGTAATACGTTATAACGTCATCCCATATTACGTAATACGTTATAAGGTCATACCATATAACGTAATACGTTATAACGTCATACCATATAACCTATTTCGTTATAACGTCATCCCACATAACGTAATACGTTATAACGTCATCCCATATAACGCAATACGTTATAACGTCATCCCATATAACGTAATACGGTATAACGTCATACCATATAACCTATCTACGTTATAACGTCATTCCATATAACGTAATGAGGTATTACGTGATACCGTATAACCTATTACGTTATAACGTCATACCATATAACCTATTTCGTTATAACGTCATACCATATAACCTATTACGTTATAACGTCATACCATATAACGCAATACGTTATAACGTCATCCCATGTAACGCAATACGTTATAACGTCGTCCCACATAACGTAATCCGTTATAACGTCATCCCATATTACGTAATACGTTATAGCGTCATACCATATAACCTATTTCGTTATAACGTCATCCCATATAACGTAATACGTTATAACGTCATACAATATAACGCAATACGTTATAACGTCATCCGATATAACGCAATACGTTATAACGTCGTCCCACATAACGTAATACGTTATAACGTCATCCCATATTACGTAATACGTTATAACGTCATACCATATAACGTAATACGTTATAACGTCATACCATATAACCTATTTCGTTATAACGTCATCCCACATAACGTAGTACGTTATAACGTCATCCCATATTACGTAATACGTTATAACGTCATCCCATATAACGAAATATGTTATAACGTCATCCCATATTACGTAATACGTTATAACGTCATACCATATAACGTAATACGTTATAACGTCATACCATATAACCTATTTCGTTATAACGTCATCCCATATAACGCAATACGTTATAACGTCATCCCACATAACGTAATACGTTATAACGTCATCCCATATTACGTAATAAGTTATAACGTAATCCCATTTAACGAAATACGTTATAACGTCATCCCATATAACGTAATACGTTATAACGTCATACCACATAACGTAATTCGGTATAACGTCATACCATATCACCTATTACGTTATAACGTCATACCATACAACCTATTACGTTATAACGTCATCCCATATAACTTAATACGTTATAACGTCATCCCATAAGACGTAATACGGTATAACGTCATACCATATAACCTGTTTACGTTATAACGTCATCCCATATAACGTAATACGTTATAACGTCATCCCATATAACGCAATACGTTATAACGTCGTCCCACATAACGTAATACGTTATAACGTCATCCCATATTACGTAATACGTTATAACGTCATCCCATATTACGTAATACGCTATAACGTCATACCATATAACGTAATACGTTATAACGTCATGCCACATAACCTATTTCGTTATAACGTCATCCCATGTTACGTAATACGTTATAACGTCATACCATATAACGCAATACGTTATAACGTCATCCCATATAACGCAATACGTTATAACGTCGTCCCACATAACGTAATACGTTATAACGTCATCCCATATTACGTAATACGTTATAACGTCATACCATAAAACGCAATACGTTATAACGTCATACCATATAACCTATTTCGTTATAACGTCATCCCACATAACTTAATACGTTATAACGTCATCCCATAAGACGTAATACGGTATAACGTCATACCATATAACCTGTTTACGTTATAACGTCATCCCATATAACGTAATACGTTATAACGTCATCCCATATAACGCAATACGTTATAACGTCGTCCCACATAACGTAATACGTTATAACGTCATCCCATATTACGTAATACGTTATAACGTCATCCCATATTACGTAATACGCTATAACGTCATACCATATAACGTAATACGTTATAACGTCATGCCACATAACCTATTTCGTTATAACGTCATCCCATGTTACGTAATACGTTATAACGTCATACCATATAACGGAATACGTTATAACGTCATCCCATATAACGCAATACGTTATAACGTCATCCCATATTACGTAATACGTTATAACGTCTTCCCATATTACGTAATACGTTATAACGTCATCCCATATTACGTAATACGTTATAACGTCTTCCCATATTACGTAATACGTTATAACGTCATACCATATAACGCAATACGTTATAACGTCGTCCCACATAACGTAATACGTTATAACGTCATCCCATATTACGTAATACGTTATAACGTCTTCCCATATTACGTAATACGTTATAACGTCATACCATATAACGTAATACGTTATAACGTCATACCACATGACCTATTTCGTTATAACGTCATCCCATATAACGTAATACGTTATAACGTCATACCATATAACGCAATACGTTATAACGTCATCCCATATAACGCAATACGTTATAACGTCGTCCCACATAACGTAATACGTTATAACGTCATCCCATATTACGTAATACGTTATAACGTCATACCATATAACGTAATACGTTATAACGTCATACCATATAACCTATTTCGTTATAACGTCATCCCACATAACGTAATACGTTATAACGTCATCCCATATAACGCAATACGTTATAACGTCATCCCATATAACGCAATACGTTATAACGTCGTCCCACATAACGTAATACGTTATAACGTCATCCCATATTACGTAATACGTTATAAGGTCATACCATATAACGTAATACGTTATAACGTCATACCATATAACCTATTTCGTTATAACGTCATCCCACATAACGTAATACGTTATAACGTCATCCCATATAACGCAATACGTTATAACGTCATCCCATATAACGTAATACGGTATAACGTCATACCATATAACCTATCTACGTTATAACGTCATTCCATATAACGTAATGAGGTATTACGTGATACCGTATAACCTATTACGTTATAACGTCATACCATATAACCTATTTCGTTATAACGTCATACCATATAACCTATTACGTTATAACGTCATACCATATAACGCAATACGTTATAACGTCATCCCATATAACGCAATACGTTATAACGTCGTCCCACATAACGTAATACGTTATAACGTCATCCCATATTACGTAATACGTTATAGCGTCATACCATATAACCTATTTCGTTATAACGTCATCCCATATAACGTAATACGTTATAAAGTCATACCATATAACGCAATACGTTATAACGTCGTCCCATATAACGTAATACGTTATAACGTCGTCCCACATAACGTAATACGTTATAACGTCATCCCATATTACGTAATACGTTATAACGTCATACCATATAACGTAATACGTTATAACGTCATACCATATAACCTATTTCGTTGTAACGTCATCCCACATAACGTAATACGTTATAACGTCATCCCATATAACGCAATACGTTATAACGTCATCCCATATAACGCAATACGTTATAACGTCGTCCCACATAACGTAATACGTTATAACGTCATCCCATATTACGTAATACGTTATAAGGTCATACCATATAACGTAGTACGTTATAACGTCATACCATATAACCTATTTCGTTATAACGTCATCCCACATAACGTAATACGTTATAACGTCATCCCATATAACGCAATACGTTATAACGTCATCCCATATAACGTAATACGGTATAACGTCATACCATATAACCTATCTACGTTATAACGTCATTCCATATAACGTAATGAGGTATTACGTGATACCGTATAACCTATTACGTTATAACGTCATACCATATAACCTATTTCGTTATAACGTCATACCATATAACCTATTACGTTATAACGTCATACCATATAACGCAATACGTTATAACGTCATCCCATGTAACGCAATACGTTATAACGTCGTCCCACATAACGTAATCCGTTATAACGTCATCCCATATTACGTAATACGTTATAGCGTCATACCATATAACCTATTTCGTTATAACGTCATCCCATATAACGTAATACGTTATAACGTCATACAATATAACGCAATACGTTATAACGTCATCCGATATAACGCAATACGTTATAACGTCGTCCCACATAACGTAATACGTTATAACGTCATCCCATATTACGTAATACGTTATAACGTCATACCATATAACGTAATACGTTATAACGTCATACCATATAACCTATTTCGTTATAACGTCATCCCACATAACGTAGTACGTTATAACGTCATCCCATATTACGTAATACGTTATAACGTCATCCCATATAACGAAATATGTTATAACGTCATCCCATATTACGTAATACGTTATAACGTCATACCATATAACGTAATACGTTATAACGTCATACCATATAACCTATTTCGTTATAACGTCATCCCATATAACGCAATACGTTATAACGTCATCCCACATAACGTAATACGTTATAACGTCATCCCATATTACGTAATAAGTTATAACGTAATCCCATTTAACGAAATACGTTATAACGTCATCCCATATAACGTAATACGTTATAACGTCATACCACATAACGTAATTCGGTATAACGTCATACCATATCACCTATTACGTTATAACGTCATACCATACAACCTATTACGTTATAACGTCATCCCATATAACTTAATACGTTATAACGTCATCCCATATGACGTAATACGGTATAACGTCATACCATATAACCTGTTTACGTTATAACGTCATCCCATATAACGTAATACGTTATAACGTCATCCCATATAACGCAATACGTTATAACGTCGTCCCACATAACGTAATACGTTATAACGTCATCCCATATTACGTAATACGTTATAACGTCATCCCATATTACGTAATACGCTATAACGTCATACCATATAACGTAATACGTTATAACGTCATGCCACATAACCTATTTCGTTATAACGTCATCCCATATAACGTAATACGTTATAACGTCATACCATATAACGCAATACGCTATAACGTCATCCCATATAACGCAATACGTTATAACGTCGTCCCACATAACGTAATACGTTATAACGTCATCCCATATTACGTAATACGTTATAACGTCATCCCATATTACGTAATACGTTATAACGTCATACCATATAACGCAATACGTTATAACGTCATCCTATATAACGCAATACGTTATAACGTCGTCCCACATAACGTAATACGTTATAACGTCATCCCATATTACGTAATACGTTATAACGTCATACCATATAACGTAATACGTTATAACGTCATACCATATAACCTATTTCGTTATAACGTCATCCCACATAACGTAGTACGTTATAACGTCATCCCATATTACGCAATACGTTATAACGTCATCCCATATAACGCAATACGTTATAACGTCGTCCCACATAACGTAATACGTTATAACGTCATCCCATATTACGTAATACGTTATAACGTCATACCATATAACCTATTTACGTTATAACGTCATCCCACATAACGTAATACGTTATAACGTCATCCCATATAACGCAATACGTTATAACGTCATCCCATATAACGCAATACGTTATAACGTCGTCCCACATAACGTAATACGTTATAACGTCATCCCATATTACGTAATACGTTATAACGTCATCCCATATTACGTAATACGTTATAACGTCATACCATATAACGCAATACGTTATAACGTCATCCTATATAACGCAATACGTTATAACGTCGTCCCACATAACGTAATACGTTATAACGTCATCCCATATTACGTAATACGTTATAACGTCATACCATATAACGTAATACGTTATAACGTCATACCATATAACCTATTTACGTTATAACGTAATACCATATAACGTAATACGTTATAACGTCATACCATATAACCTATTTACGTTATAACGTCATACCATATAACGTATTACGCTATAAGGTCATCCCATACAACGTAATACATTATAACGTCATCCCATATAACGTAATACGTTATAACGTCATCTCATATAACGTAATTCGGTATAACGTCATGTCATATAACCTATTACGTTATAACGTCATACCATATAACCAATTTCGATATAACGTCATCCCATATAACGTAATATGTTATAACGTCATACCATATAACGTAATACGTTATAACGTCATACCACATAAACTATTTACGTTATAACGTCACACCATATAACGTATTACGTTATAACGTCATACCGTATAACGTATTAAATTATAACGTCATACCATATAACGTATTACGTTATAACGTCATACCATATAACCTATTACGTTATAACGTCATACCATACAGCGTAATACGTTATAACGTTATACCATATAACCAATAACGTTATAACGTCATCCCATTTAACGTAATACGTTATAACGTCATCCCATATAACGTAATACGTTATAACGTCATCCCATATAACGCAATACGTTATTACGTCGTCCCACATAACGTAATACGTTATAACGTCATCCCATATTACGTAATACGTTATAACGTCATACCATATAACGTAATACGGTATAACGTCATACCATATAACCTGTTTACGTTATAACGTCATCCCATATAACGTAATACGTTATAACGTCATCCCATATAACGCAATACGTTATAACGTCGTCCCACATAACGTAATACGTTATAACGTCATCCCATATTACGTAATACGTTATAACGTCATACCATATAACCTATTTACGTTATAACGTCATCCCATATAACGTAATACGTTATAACGTCATCCCATATAACGGAATACGTTATAACGTCGTCCTACATAACGTAATACGTTATAACGTCATCCCATATTACGTAATACGTTATAACGTCATCCCATATTACGTAATACGTTATAACGTCATACCATATAACGCAATACGTTATAACGTCATCCTATATAACGCAATACGTTATAACGTCGTCCCACATAACGTAATACGTTATAACGTCATCCCATATTACGTAATACGTTATAACGTCATACCATATAACGTAATACGTTATAACGTCATACCATATAACCTATTTCGTTATAACGTCATCCCACATAACGTAGTACGTTATAACGTCATCCCATATTACGCAATACGTTATAACGTCATCCCATATAACGCAATACGTTATAACGTCATCCCACATAACGTAATACGTTATAACGTCATCCCATATTACGTAATACGTTATAACGTCATACCATATAACCTATTACGTTATAACGTCATACCATATAACCTATTACGTTATAACGTCATCCCATATAACGTAATACGTTATAACGTCATCCCATATGACGTAATACGGTATAACATCATACCATATAACCTATTTACGTTATAACGTCGTCCCATATAACGTAATACGTTATAACGTCATCCCATATAACGCAATACGTTATAACGTCGTCCCGCATAACGTTATACGTTATAACGTCATCCCATATTACGTAATACGTTATAACGTCATCCCATATTACGTAATACGTTATAACGTCATACCATATAACGTAATACGTTATAACGTCATACCACATGACCTATTTCGTTATACCGTCATCCCATATAACGTAATACGTTATAACGTCATACCATATAACGCAATACGTTATAACGTCATCCCATATAACGCAATACGTTATAACGTCGTCCCACATAACGTAATACGTTATAACGTCATCCCATATTACGTAATACGTTATAACGTCATACCATATAACGTAATACGTTATAACGTCATACCATATAACCTATTTCGTTATAACGTCATCCCACATAACGTAATACGTTATAACGTCATCCCATATAACGCAATACGTTATAACGTCATCCCATATAACGCAATACGTTATAACGTCGTCCCACATAACGTAATACGTTATAACGTCATCCCATATTACGTAATACGTTATAAGGTCATACCATATAACGTAATACGTTATAACGTCATACCATATAACCTATTTCGTTATAACGTCATCCCACATAACGTAATACGTTATAACGTCATCCCATATAACGCAATACGTTATAACGTCATCCCATATAACGTAATACGGTATAACGTCATACCATATAACCTATCTACGTTATAACGTCATTCCATATAACGTAATGAGGTATTACGTGATACCGTATAACCTATTACGTTATAACGTCATACCATATAACCTATTTCGTTATAACGTCATCCCACATAACGTAATACGTTATAACGTCATCCCATATAACGCAATACGTTATAACGTCATCCCATATAACGTAATACGGTATAACGTCATACCATATAACCTATCTACGTTATAACGTCATTCCATATAACGTAATGAGGTATTACGTGATACCGTATAACCTATTACGTTATAACGTCATACCATATAACCTATTTCGTTATAACGTCATCCCATATGACGTAATACGGTATAACGTCATACCATATAACCTATTTACGTTATAACGTCATCCCATACAACGTAATACGTTATAACGTCATCCCATATAACGCAATACGTTATAACGTCATCCCATATAACGCAATACGTTATAACGTCTTCCCACATAACGTAATCCGTTATAACGTCATCCCATATTACGTAATACGTTATAGCGTCATACCATATAACCTATTTCGTTATAACGTCATCCCATATAACGTAATACGTTATAACGTCATACCATATAACGCAATACGTTATAACGTCATCCCATATAACGCAATACGTTATAACGTCGTCCCACATAACGTAATACGTTATAACGTCATCCCATATTACGTAATACGTTATAACGTCATACCATATAACGTAATACGTTATAACGTCATACCATATAACCTATTTCGTTATAACGTCATCCCACATAACGTAGTACGTTATAACGTCATCCCATATTACGTAATACGTTATAACGTCATCCCATATAACGAAATATGTTATAACGTCATCCCATATTACGTAATACGTTATAACGTCATACCATATAACGTAATACGTTATAACGTCGTACCATATAACCTATTTCGTTATAACGTCATCCCATATAACGCAATACGTTATAACGTCATCCCACATAACGTAATACGTTATAACGTCATCCCATATTACGTAATAAGTTATAACGTCATCCCTATTTAACGAAATACGTTATAACGTCATCCCATATAACGTAATACGTTATAACGTCATACCACATAACGTAATTTGGTATAACGTCATACCATATCACCTATTACGTTATAACGTCATACCATACAACCTATTACGTTATAACGTCATCCCATATAACTTAATACGTTATAACGTCATCCCATATGACGTAATACGGTATAACGTCATACCATATAACCTGTTTACGTTATAACGTCATCCCATATAACGCAATACGTTATAACGTCGTCCCACATAACGTAATACGTTATAACGTCATCCCATATTACGTAATACGTTATAACGTCATACCATATAACGTAATACGTTATAACGTCATACCATATGACCTATTTCGTTATAACGTCATCCCACATAACGGAATACGTTATAACGTCATCCCATATAACGCAATACGTTATAACGTCATCCCATATAACGCAATACGTTATAACGTCGTCCCACATAACGTCATACGTTATAACGTCATCCCATATTACGTAATACGTTATAACGTCATACCATATAACGTAATACGTTATAACGTCATACCATATAACCTATTTCGTTATAACGTCATCCCACATAACGTAATACGTTATAACGTCATCCCATATTAAGTAATACGTTATAACGTCATCCCATTTAACGAAATGCGTTATAACGTCATCCCATATAACGTAATACGTTATAACGTCATACCACATAACGTAATTCGGTATAACGTCATACCATATAACCTATTACGTTATAACGTCATCCCATGTAACTTAATACGTTATAACGTCATCCCATATGACGTAATACGGTATAACGTCATACCATATAACCTATTTACGTTATAACGTAATCCCATATAACGTAATACGGTATAACGTCATCCCATATAACGCAATACGTTATAACGTCATCCCATATAACGTAATACGTTATAACGTCATCCCATATAACGCAATACGTTATAACGTCATCCCATATAACGTAATACGTTCTAACGTCATCCCATATAACGTAATACGTTATAACGTCATCCCATATAGCGTAATACGTTATAACGTCGTCCCACATAACGTAATACGTTATAACGTCATGCCATATTACGTAATACGTTGTAGCGTCATCCCATATAACGTAATACGTTATAACGTCATGCCATATTACGTAATACGTTATAGCGTCATCCCATATAACGTAATACGGTATAACGTCATACCATATAACCTATTTACGTTATAACGTAATACCATATAACGTAATACGTTATAACGTCATACCATATAACCTATTTACGTTATAACGTCATACCATATAACGTAATACGTTATAACGTCATACCACATAACGTAATTCGGTATAACGTCATACCATATAACCTATTACGTTATAACGTCATACCATATAACCTACTACGTTATAACGTCATCCCATATAACGTAATACGTTATAACGTCATCCCATATGACGTAATACGGTATAACGTCATACCACATAACCTATTTACGTTATAACGTCGTCCCATATAACGTAATACGTTATAACGTCATCCCATATAACGCAATACGTTATAACGTCGTCCCACATAACGTAATACGTTATAACGTCATCCCATATTACGTAATACGTTATAACGTCATCCCATATTACGTAATACGTTATAACGTCATACGATATAACGTAATACGTTATAACGTCATACCACATAACCTATTTCGTTATAACGTCATCCCATATAACGTAATACGTTATAACGTCATACCATATTACGTAATACGTTATAACGTCATCCCATATTACGTAATACGTTATAACGTCATACCATATAACGTATTACGTTTTAACGTCATACCACATAACCTATTACGTTATAACGTCATACCATACAGCGTAATACGTTATAACGTTATACCATACAACCAATTACGTTATAACGTCATCCCATTTAACGTAATACGTTATAACGTCATCCCATATAACGTAATACGTTATAACGTCATCCCATATAACGCAATACGTTATAACGTCGTCCCACATAACGTAATACGTTATAACGTCATCCCATATAACTTAATACGTTATAACGTCATCCCATATGACGTCATACGGTATAACGTCATACCATATAACCTATTTACGTTATAACGTCATACCATATAACGTATTACGCTATAACGTCATCCCATATAACGTAATACATTATAACGTCATCCCATATAACGTAATACGTTATAACGTCATCCCATATTACGTAATACGTTATAACGTCATCCCATATAACGCAATACGTTATAACGTCGTCCCACATAACGTAATACGTTGTAACGTCATCCCATATTACGTAATACGTTATAACGTCATCCCATATAACGTAATACGGTATAACGTCATACCATATAACCTATTTACGTTATAACGTCATACCATATAACCAATTACGTTATAACGTCATCCCATATAACGTAATACATTATAACGTCATCCCATATAACGTAATACGCTATAACGTCATCCCATATAACGCAATACGTTATAACGTCGTCCCACATAACGTAATACGTTATAACGTCATGCCATATTACGTAATATGTTATAGCGTCATCCCATATAACGTAATACGGTATAACGTCATACCATACAACCTATTTACGTTATAACGTAATACCATATAACGTAATACGTTATAACGTCATACCATATAACCTATTTACGTTATAACGTCATACCATATAACGTATTACGCTATAAGGTCATCCCATACAACGTAATACCTTATAACGTCATCCCATATAACGTAATACGTTATAACGTCATCTCATATAACGTAATTCGGTATAACGTCATGTCATATAACCTATTACGTTATAACGTCATACCATATAACCAATTTCGATATAACGTCATCCCATATAACGTAATACGTTATTACGTCGTCCCACATAACGTAATACGTTATAACGTCATCCCATATTACGTAATACGTTATAACGTCATACCATATAACGTAATACGTTATAACGTCATACCGTATAACGTATTAAATTATAACGTCATACCATATAACGTATTACGTTATAACGTCATACCATATAACCTATTACGTTATAACGTCATACCATACAGCGTAATACGTTATAACGTTATACCATATAACCAATAACGTTATAACGTCATTCCATTTAACGTAATACGTTATAACGTCATACCGTATAACGTATTAAATTATAACGTCATACCACATAAACTATTTACGTTATAACGTCACACCATATAACGTATTACGTTATAACGTCATACCGTATAACGTATTAAATTATAACGTCATACCATATAACGTATTACGTTATAACGTCATACCGTATAACGTATTAAATTATAACGTCATACCACATAAACTATTTACGTTATAACGTCACACCATATAACGTATTACGTTATAACGTCATACCGTATAACGTATTAAATTATAACGTCATACCATATAACGTATTACGTTATAACGTCATACCATATAACCTATTACGTTATAACGTCATACCATACAGCGTAATACGTTATAACGTTATACCATATAACCAATAACGTTATAACGTCATTCCATTTAACGTAATACGTTATAACGTCATCCCATATAACGTAATACGTTATAACGTCATCCCATATAACGCAATACGTTATTACGTCGTCCCACATAACGTAATACGTTATAACGTCATCCCATATTACGTAATACGTTATAACGTCATACCATATAACGTAATACGTTATAACGTCATACCATATAACCTATTTCGTTATAACGTCATCCCACATAACGTAATACGTTATAACGTCATCCCATATAACTTAATACGTTATAACGTCATCCCATATGACGTCATACGGTATAACGTCATACCATATAACCTATTTACGTTATAACGTCATACCATATAACGTATTACGCTATAACGTCATCCCATATAACGTAATACATTATAACGTCATCCCATATAACGTAATACGTTACAACGTCATCTCATATTACGTAATACGTTATAACGTCATCCCATATTACGTAATACGCTATAACGTCATACCATATAACGTAATACGTTATAACGTCATGCCATATAACCTATTTCGTTATAACGTCACCCCATATAACGTAATACGTTATAACGTCATACCATATAAACTATTTACGTTATAACGTTATACCATATAACGTATTACGTTATAACGTTATACCATGTAACCAATTACGTTATAACGTCATCCCATATAACGTAATACGTTATAACGTCATCCCATATAACGTAATACGTTATAACGTCATCCCATATAACGCAATACGTTATAACGTCGTCCCACATAACGTAATACGTTATAACGTCATCCCATATAACGTAATACGTTATAACGTCATACCACATAACGTAATTCGGTATAACGTCATACCATATAACCTATTACGTTATAACGTCATACCATACAACCTATTACGTTATAACGTCATCCCATATAACTTAATACGTTATAACGTCATCCCATATGACGTAATACGGTATAACGTCATACCATATAACCTATTTACGTTATAACGTCATCCCATACAACGTAATACGTTATAACGTCATCCCATATAACGCAATACGTTATAACGTCGTCCCACATAACGTAATACGTTATAACGTCATCCCATATTACGTAATACGTTATAACGTCATCCCATATTACGTAATACGCTATAACGTCATACCATATAACGTAATACGTTATAACGTCATGCCATATAACCTATTTCGTTATAACGTCACCCCATATAACGTAATACGTTATAACGTCATACCATATAACGCAATACGTCATAACGTCATCCCATATAACGCAATACGTTATAACGTCGTCCCATATTACGTAATACGTTATAACGTCATACCATATAACGTAATACGTTATAACGTCATACCATATAACCTATTTCGTTATAACGTCATCCCGCATAACGTAATACGTTATAACGTCATCCCATATAACGCAATACGTTATAACGTCATCCCATATAACGCAATACGTTATAACGTCGTCCCACATAACGTCATACGTTATAACGTCATCCCATATTACGTAATACGTTATAACGTCATACCATATAACGTAATACGTTATAACGTCATACCATATAACCTATTTCGTTATAACGTCATCCCACATAACGTAATACGTTATAACGTCATCCCATATTACGTAATACGTTATAACGTCACCCCATTTAACGAAATACGTTATAACGTCATCCCATATAACGTAATACGTTATAACGTCATACCACATATCGTAATTCGGTATAACGTCATACCATATAACCTATTACGTTATAACGTCATCCCGTATAACTTAATACGTTATAACGTCATCCCATATGACGTAATACGGTATAACGTCATACCATATAACCTATTTACGTTATAACGTCATCCCATATAACGTAATACGTTATAACGTCATCCCATATAACGCAATACGTTATAACGTCATCCCATATAACGTAATACGTTATAACGTCATCCCATATAACGTAATACGTTATAACGTCATCCCATATAACGCAATACGTTATCACGTCGTCCCACATAACGTAATACGTTATAACGTCATGCCATATTACGCAATACGTTATAGCGTCATCCCATATAACGTAATACGTTATAACGTCATGCCATATTACGTAATACGTTATAGCGTCATCCCATATAACGTAATACGGTATAACGTCATACCATATAACCTATTTACGTTATAACGTAATACCATATAACGTAATACGTTATAACGTCATACCATATAACCTATTTACCCTATAACGTCATACCATATAACGTGTTACGTTATAACGTCATCCAATATAACGTAATACATTATAACGTCATCCCATATAACGTAATACGTTATAACGCCATCTCATATAACGTAATTCGGTATAACGTCATGTCATATAACCTATTACGTCATAACGTTATACCATATAACCAATTTCGATATAACGTCATCCCATATAACGTAATACGTTATAACGTCATACCATATAACGTAATACGTTATAACGTCATACCACATAAACTATTTACGTTATAACGTCATACCATATAACGTATTACGTTATAACGTCATACCATATAACGTATTACGTTATAACGTCATACCATATAACGTATTACGTTATAACGTCATACCATATAACTTATTACGTTATAAAGTCATACCATACAGCGTAATACGTTATAACGTTATACCATATAACCAATTACGTTATAACGTCATCCCATATAACGTAATACGTTATAACGTCATCCCATATAACGCAATACGTTATAACGTCGTCCCACATAACGTAACACGTTATAACGTCATCCCATATTACGTAATACGTTATAACGTCATACCATATAACGTAATACGTTATAACGTCATACCATATAACCTATTTCGTTATAACGTCATCCCACATAACGTAATACGT
The DNA here is from genome assembly GCF_051014615.1 of Bombus vancouverensis nearcticus. Lineage (NCBI taxonomy): Eukaryota > Metazoa > Arthropoda > Insecta > Hymenoptera > Apidae > Bombus > Bombus vancouverensis. The sequence goes on from NW_027468912.1 coordinate 574,336, forward strand.
TATAACGTCATCCCATATTACGTAATACGTTATGACGTCATCCCGTTTAACGTAATACGTTATAACGTCATCCCATATAACGCAATACGTTATAACGTCATCCCATATAACGCAATACGTTATAACGTCATACCATATAACGCAATACGTTATAACGTCATCCCATATAACGCAATACGTTATAACGTCGTCCCACATAACGTAATACGTTATAACGTCATCCCATATTACGTAATACGTTATAACGTCATACCATATAACGCAATACGTTATAACGTCATACCATATAACCTATTTCGTTATAACGTCATCCCACATAACGTAATACGTTATAACGTCATCCCATTTTACGTAATACGTTATAACGTCATACCATATAACCTATTACGTTATAACGTCATACCATATAACCTATTACGTTATAACGTCATCCCATATAACGTAATACGTTATAACGTCATCCCATATTACGTAATACGTTATAACGTCATACCATATAACGTAATACGTTATAACGTCATACCATATAACCTATTTCGTTATAACGTCATCCCATATAACGCAATACGTTATAACGTCGTCCCACATAACGTAATACGTTATAACGTCATCCCATATTACGTAATACGTTATAACGTCATCCCATATAACGTAATACGGTATAACGTCATACCATACAAAATATTTACGTTATAACGTCATACCATATAACCAATTACGTTATAACGTCATCCCATATAACGTAATACATTATAACGTCATCCCATATAACGTAATACGCTATAACGTCATCCCATATAACGCAATACGTTATAACGTCGTCCCACATAACGTAATACGTTATAACGTCATGCCATATTACGTAATATGTTATAGCGTCATCCCATATAACGTAATACGTTATAACGTCATCCCATATAACGTAATACGTTATAACGTCATCCCATATAACGCAATACGTTATAACGTCGTCCCACATAACGTAATACGTTATAACGTCATGCCATATTACGCAATACGTTATAGCGTCATCCCATATAACGTAATACGTTATAACGTCATGCCATATTACGTAATACGTTATAGCGTCATCCCATATAACGTAATACGGTATAACGTCATACCATATAACCTATTTACGTTATAACGTAATACCATATAACGTAATACGTTATAACGTCATACCATATAACCTATTTACCCTATAACGTCATACCATATAACGTGTTACGTTATAACGTCATCCAATATAACGTAATACATTATAACGTCATCCCATATAACGTAATACGTTATAACGCCATCTCATATAACGTAATTCGGTATAACGTCATGTCATATAACCTATTACGTCATAACGTTATACCATATAACCAATTTCGATATAACGTCATCCCATATAACGTAATACGTTATAACGTCATACCATATAACGTAATACGTTATAACGTCATACCACATAAACTATTTACGTTATAACGTCATACCATATAACGTATTACGTTATAACGTCATACCATATAACGTATTACGTTATAACGTCATACCATATAACGTATTACGTTATAACGTCATACCATATAACTTATTACGTTATAAAGTCATACCATACAGCGTAATACGTTATAACGTTATACCATATAACCAATTACGTTATAACGTCATCCCATATAACGTAATATGTTATAACGTCATCCCATATAACGCAATACGTTATAACGTCGTCCCACATAACGTAACACGTTATAACGTCATCCCATATTACGTAATACGTTATAACGTCATCCCGTTTAACGTAATACGTTATAACGTCATACCATATAACGTAATACGTTATAACGTCATACCATATAACCTATTTCGTTATAACGTCATCCCATATAACGCAATACGTTATAACGTCGTCCCACATAACGTAATACGTTATAACGTCATCCCATATTACGTAATACGTTATAACGTCATCCCATATAACGTAATACGGTATAACGTCATACCATATAACCTATTTACGTTATAACGTCATACCATATAACCAATTACGTTATAACGTCATCCCATATAACGTAATACATTATAACGTCATCCCATATAACGTAATACGCTATAACGTCATCCCATATAACGCAATACGTTATAACGTCGTCCCACATAACGTAATACGTTATAACGTCATGCCATATTACGTAATATGTTATAGCGTCATCCCATATAACGTAATACGGTATAACGTCATACCATATAACCTATTTACGTTATAACGTAATACCATATAACGTAATACGTTATAACGTCATACCATATAACCTATTTACGTTATAACGTCATACCATATAACGTATTACGCTATAAGGTCATCCCATACAACGTAATACATTATAACGTCATCCCATATAACGTAATACGTTATAACGTCATCTCATATAACGTAATTCGGTATAACGTCATGTCATATAACCGATTACGTTATAACGTCATACCATATAACCAATTTCGATATAACGTCATCCCATATAACGTAATATGTTATAACGTCATACCATATAACGTAATACGTTATAACGTCATACCACATAAACTATTTACGTTATAACGTCACACCATATAACGTATTACGTTATAACGTCATACCGTATAACGTATTAAATTATAACGTCATACCATATAACGTATTACGTTATAACGTCATACCATATAACCTATTACGTTATAACGTCATACCATACAGCGTAATACGTTATAACGTTATACCATATAACGCAATACGTTATTACGTCGTCCCACATAACGTAATACGTTATAACGTCATCCCATATTACGTAATACGTTATAACGTCATACCATATAACGTAATACGGTATAACGTCATACCATATAACCTGTTTACTTTATAACGTCATCCCATATAACGTAATACGTTATAACGTCATCCCATATAACGCAATACGTTATAACGTCGTCCCACATAACGTAATACGTTATAACGTCATCCCATATTACGTAATACGTTATAACGTCATCCCATATTACGTAATACGTTATAACGTCATCCCATATTACGTAATACGTTATAACGTCATACCATATAACCTATTTACGTTATAACGTCATCCCATATAACGTAATACGTTATAACGTCATCCCATATAACGCAATACGTTATAACGTCGTCCCACATAACGTAATACGTTATAACGTCATCCCATATTACGTAATACGTTATAACGTCATACCATATAACCTATTTACGTTATAACGTCATCCCATATAACGTAATACGTTATAACGTCATCCCATATAACGGAATACGTTATAACGTCGTCCCACATAACGTAATACGTTATAACGTCATCCCATATAACGTAATACGTTATAACGTCATCCCATATAACGCAATACGTTATAACGTCGTCCCACATAACGTAATACGTTATAACGTCATCCCATATTACGTAATACGTTATAACGTCATACCATATAACCTATTTACGTTATAACGTCATCCCATATAACGTAATACGTTATAACGTCATCCCATATAACGGAATACGTTATAACGTCGTCCCACATAACGTAATACGTTATAACGTCATCCCATATTACGTAATACGTTATAACGTCATACCATATAACCTATTTACGTTATAACGTCATCCCATATAACGTAATACGTTATAACGTCATCCCATATAACGGAATACGTTATAACGTCGTCCCACATAACGTAATACGTTATAACGTCATCCCATATTACGTAATACGTTATAACGTCATACCATATAACGTAATACGTTATAACGTCATACCATATAACCTATTTCGTTATAACGTCATCCCACATAACGTAGTACGTTATAACGTCATCCCATATTACGCAATACGTTATAACGTCATCCCATATAACGCAATACGTTATAACGTCATCCCACATAACGTAATACGTTATAACGTCATCCCATATTACGTAATACGTTATAACGTCATACCATATAACCTATTACGTTATAACGTCATACCATATAACCTATTACGTTATAACGTCATCCCATATAACGTAATACGTTATAACGTCATCCCATATGACGTAATACGGTATAACATCATACCATATAACCTATTTACGTTATAACGTCGTCCCATATAACGTAATACGTTATAACGTCATCCCATATAACGCAATACGTTATAACGTCGTCCCGCATAACGTAATACGTTATAACGTCATCCCATATTACGTAATACGTTATAACGTCATCCCATATTACGTAATACGTTATAACGTCATACCATATAACGTAATACGTTATAACGTAATACCACATGACCTATTTCGTTATAACGTCATCCCATATAACGGAATACGTTATAACGTCATACCATATAACGCAATACGTTATAACGTCATCCCATATAACGCAATACGTTATAACGTCGTCCCACATAACGTAATACGTTATAACGTCATCCCATATTACGTAATACGTTATAACGTCATCCCATATAACGCAATACGTTATAACGTCTTCCCACATAACGTAATACGTTATAACGTCATCCCATATTACGTAATACGTTATAAGGTCATACCATATAACGTAATACGTTATAACGTCATACCATATAACCTATTTCGTTATAACGTCATCCCACATAACGTAATACGTTATAACGTCATCCCATATAACGCAATACGTTATAACGTCATCCCATATAACGTAATACGGTATAACGTCATACCATATAACCTATCTACGTTATAACGTCATTCCATATAACGTAATGAGGTATTACGTGATACCGTATAACCTATTACGTTATAACGTCATTCCATATAACCTATTTCGTTATAACGTCATACCATATAACCTATTACGTTATAACGTCATACCATATAACGCAATACGTTATAACGTCATCCCATATAACGCAATACGTTATAACGTCGTCCCACATAACGTAATACGTTATAACGTCATCCCATATTACGTAATACGTTATAGCGTCATACCATATAACCTATTTCGTTATAACGTCATCCCATATAACGTAATACGTTATAAAGTCATACCATATAACGCAATACGTTATAACGTCGTCCCATATAACGTAATACGTTATAACGTCGTCCCACATAACGTAATACGTTATATCGTCATCCCATATTACGTAATACGTTATAACGTCATACCATATAACGTAATACGTTATAACGTCATACCATATAACCTATTTCGTTATAACGTCATCCCACATAACGTAATACGTTATAACGTCATCCCATATAACGCAATACGTTATAACGTCATCCCATATAACGCAATACGTTATAACGTCGTCCCACATAACGTAATACGTTATAACGTCATCCCATATTACGTAATACGTTATAACGTCATACCATATAACGTAATACGTTATAACGTCATACCATATAACCTATTTCGTTATAACGTCATCCCACATAACGTAGTACGTTATAACGTCATCCCATATTACGCAATACGTTATAACGTCATCCCATATAACGCAATACGTTATAACGTCATCCCACATAACGTAATACGTTATAACGTCATCCCATATTACGTAATACGTTATAACGTCATACCATATAACCTATTACGTTATAACGTCATACCATATAACCTATTACGTTATAACGTCATCCCATATAACGTAATACGTTATAACGTCATCCCATATGACGTAATACGGTATAACATCATACCATATAACCTATTTACGTTATAACGTCGTCCCATATAACGTAATACGTTATAACGTCATCCCATATAACGCAATACGTTATAACGTCGTCCCGCATAACGTAATACGTTATAACGTCATCCCATATTACGTAATACGTTATAACGTCATCCCATATTACGTAATACGTTATAACGTCATACCATATAACGTAATACGTTATAACGTAATACCACATGACCTATTTCGTTATAACGTCATCCCATATAACGTAATACGTTATAACGTCATACCATATAACGCAATACGTTATAACGTCATCCCATATAACGCAATACGTTATAACGTCGTCCCACATAACGTAATACGTTATAACGTCATCCCATATTACGTAATACGTTATAAGGTCATACCATATAACGTAATACGTTATAACGTCATACCATATAACCTATTTCGTTATAACGTCATCCCACATAACGTAATACGTTATAACGTCATCCCATATAACGCAATACGTTATAACGTCATCCCATATAACGTAATACGGTATAACGTCATACCATATAACCTATCTACGTTATAACGTCATTCCATATAACGTAATGAGGTATTACGTGATACCGTATAACCTATTACGTTATAACGTCATACCATGTAACCTATTTCGTTATAACGTCATACCATATAACCTATTACGTTATAACGTCATACCATATAACGCAATACGTTATAACGTCATCCCATATAACGCAATACGTTATAACGTCGTCCCACATAACGTAATACGTTATAACGTCATCCCATATTACGTAATACGTTATAGCGTCATACCATATAACCTATTTCGTTATAACGTCATCCCATATAACGTAATACGTTATAAAGTCATACCATATAACGCAATACGTTATAACGTCGTCCCATATAACGTAATACGTTATAACGTCGTCCCACATAACATAATACGTTATAACGTCATCCCATATTACGTAATACGTTATAACGTCATACCATATAACGTAATACGTTATAACGTCATACCATATAACCTATTTCGTTATAACGTCATCCCACATAACGTAATACGTTATAACGTCATCCCATATAACGCAATACGTTATAACGTCATCCCATATAACGCAATACGTTATAACGTCGTCCCACATAACGTAATACGTTATAACGTCATCCCATATTACGTAATACGTTATAAGGTCATACCATATAACGTAATACGTTATAACGTCATACCATATAACCTATTTCGTTATAACGTCATCCCACATAACGTAATACGTTATAACGTCATCCCATATAACGCAATACGTTATAACGTCATCCCATATAACGTAATACGGTATAACGTCATACCATATAACCTATCTACGTTATAACGTCATTCCATATAACGTAATGAGGTATTACGTGATACCGTATAACCTATTACGTTATAACGTCATACCATATAACCTATTTCGTTATAACGTCATACCATATAACCTATTACGTTATAACGTCATACCATATAACGCAATACGTTATAACGTCATCCCATATAACGCAATACGTTATAACGTCATCCCATATAACTTAATACGTTATAACGTCATCCCATATGACGTAATACGGTATAACGTCATACCATATAACCTGTTTACGTTATAACGTCATCCCATATAACGTAATACGTTATAACGTCATCCCATATAACGCAATACGTTATAACGTCATCCCATATAACGCAATACGTTATAACGTCGTCCCACATAACGTAATACGTTATAACGTCATCCCATATTACGTAATACGTTATAACGTCATACCATATAACGTAATACGTTATAACGTCATACCATATGACCTATTTCGTTATAACGTCATCCCACATAACGGAATACGTTATAACGTCATCCCATATAACGCAATACGTTATAACGTCATCCCATATAACGCAATACGTTATAACGTCGTCCCACATAACGTCATACGTTATAACGTCATCCCATATTACGTAATACGTTATAACGTCATACCATATAACGTAATACGTTATAACGTCATACCATATAACCTATTTCGTTATAACGTCATCCCACATAACGTAATACGTTATAACGTCATCCCATATTAAGTAATACGTTATAACGTCATCCCATTTAACGAAATGCGTTATAACGTCATCCCATATAACGTAATACGTTATAACGTCATACCACATAACGTAATTCGGTATAACGTCATACCATATAACCTATTACGTTATAACGTCATCCCATGTAACTTAATACGTTATAACGTCATCCCATATGACGTAATACGGTATAACGTCATACCATATAACCTATTTACGTTATAACGTAATCCCATATAACGTAATACGTTATAACGTCATCCCATATAACGCAATACGTTATAACGTCATCCCATATAACGTAATACGTTATAACGTCATCCCATATAACGCAATACGTTATAACGTCATCCCATATAACGTAATACGTTCTAACGTCATCCCATATAACGTAATACGTTATAACGTCATCCCATATAACGTAATACGTTATAACGTCGTCCCACATAACGTAATACGTTATAACGTCATGCCATATTACGCAATACGTTGTAGCGTCATCCCATATAACGTAATACGTTATAACGTCATGCCATATTACGTAATACGTTATAGCGTCATCCCATATAACGTAATACGGTATAACGTCATACCATATAACCTATTTACGTTATAACGTAATACCATATAACGTAATACGTTATAACGTCATACCATATAACCTATTTACGTTATAACGTCATACCATATTACGTAATACGTTATAACGTCATACCACATAACGTAATACGTTATAACGTCATACCATATAACCTATTTCGTTATAACGTCATCCCACATAACGTAATACGTTATAACGTCATCCCATATAACGCAATACGTTATAACGTCATCCCATATAACGCAATACGTTATAACGTCGTCCCACATAACGTAATACGTTATAACGTCATCCCATATTACGTAATACGTTATAAGGTCATACCATATAACGTAATACGTTATAACGTCATACCATATAACCTATTTCGTTATAACGTCATCCCACATAACGTAATACGTTATAACGTCATCCCATATAACGCAATACGTTATAACGTCATCCCATATAACGTAATACGGTATAACGTCATACCATATAACCTATCTACGTTATAACGTCATTCCATATAACGTAATGAGGTATTACGTGATACCGTATAACCTATTACGTTATAACGTCATACCATATAACCTATTTCGTTATAACGTCATCCCACATAACGTAATACGTTATAACGTCATCCCATATAACGCAATACGTTATAACGTCATCCCATATAACGTAATACGGTATAACGTCATACCATATAACCTATCTACGTTATAACGTCATTCCATATAACGTAATGAGGTATTACGTGATACCGTATAACCTATTACGTTATAACGTCATACCATATAACCTATTTCGTTATAACGTCATCCCATATGACGTAATACGGTATAACGTCATACCATATAACCTATTTACGTTATAACGTCATCCCATACAACGTAATACGTTATAACGTCATCCCATATAACGCAATACGTTATAACGTCATCCCATATAACGCAATACGTTATAACGTCTTCCCACATAACGTAATCCGTTATAACGTCATCCCATATTACGTAATACGTTATAGCGTCATACCATATAACCTATTTCGTTATAACGTCATCCCATATAACGTAATACGTTATAACGTCATACCATATAACGCAATACGTTATAACGTCATCCCATATAACGCAATACGTTATAACGTCGTCCCACATAACGTAATACGTTATAACGTCATCCCATATTACGTAATACGTTATAACGTCATACCATATAACGTAATACGTTATAACGTCATACCATATAACCTATTTCGTTATAACGTCATCCCACATAACGTAGTACGTTATAACGTCATCCCATATTACGTAATACGTTATAACGTCATCCCATATAACGAAATATGTTATAACGTCATCCCATATTACGTAATACGTTATAACGTCATACCATATAACGTAATACGTTATAACGTCGTACCATATAACCTATTTCGTTATAACGTCATCCCATATAACGCAATACGTTATAACGTCATCCCACATAACGTAATACGTTATAACGTCATCCCATATTACGTAATAAGTTATAACGTCATCCCTATTTAACGAAATACGTTATAACGTCATCCCATATAACGTAATACGTTATAACGTCATACCACATAACGTAATTCGGTATAACGTCATACCATATAACCTATTACGTTATAACGTCATCCCATGTAACTTAATACGTTATAACGTCATCCCATATGACGTAATACGGTATAACGTCATACCATATAACCTATTTACGTTATAACGTAATCCCATATAACGTAATACGGTATAACGTCATCCCATATAACGCAATACGTTATAACGTCATCCCATATAACGTAATACGTTATAACGTCATCCCATATAACGCAATACGTTATAACGTCATCCCATATAACGTAATACGTTCTAACGTCATCCCATATAACGTAATACGTTATAACGTCATCCCATATAGCGTAATACGTTATAACGTCGTCCCACATAACGTAATACGTTATAACGTCATGCCATATTACGTAATACGTTGTAGCGTCATCCCATATAACGTAATACGTTATAACGTCATGCCATATTACGTAATACGTTATAGCGTCATCCCATATAACGTAATACGGTATAACGTCATACCATATAACCTATTTACGTTATAACGTAATACCATATAACGTAATACGTTATAACGTCATACCATATAACCTATTTACGTTATAACGTCATACCATATAACGTAATACGTTATAACGTCATACCACATAACGTAATTCGGTATAACGTCATACCATATAACCTATTACGTTATAACGTCATACCATATAACCTACTACGTTATAACGTCATCCCATATAACGTAATACGTTATAACGTCATCCCATATGACGTAATACGGTATAACGTCATACCACATAACCTATTTACGTTATAACGTCGTCCCATATAACGTAATACGTTATAACGTCATCCCATATAACGCAATACGTTATAACGTCGTCCCACATAACGTAATACGTTATAACGTCATCCCATATTACGTAATACGTTATAACGTCATCCCATATTACGTAATACGTTATAACGTCATACGATATAACGTAATACGTTATAACGTCATACCACATAACCTATTTCGTTATAACGTCATCCCATATAACGTAATACGTTATAACGTCATACCATATTACGTAATACGTTATAACGTCATCCCATATTACGTAATACGTTATAACGTCATACCATATAACGTATTACGTTTTAACGTCATACCACATAACCTATTACGTTATAACGTCATACCATACAGCGTAATACGTTATAACGTTATACCATACAACCAATTACGTTATAACGTCATCCCATTTAACGTAATACGTTATAACGTCATCCCATATAACGTAATACGTTATAACGTCATCCCATATAACGCAATACGTTATAACGTCGTCCCACATAACGTAATACGTTATAACGTCATCCCATATAACTTAATACGTTATAACGTCATCCCATATGACGTCATACGGTATAACGTCATACCATATAACCTATTTACGTTATAACGTCATACCATATAACGTATTACGCTATAACGTCATCCCATATAACGTAATACATTATAACGTCATCCCATATAACGTAATACGTTATAACGTCATCCCATATTACGTAATACGTTATAACGTCATCCCATATAACGCAATACGTTATAACGTCGTCCCACATAACGTAATACGTTGTAACGTCATCCCATATTACGTAATACGTTATAACGTCATCCCATATAACGTAATACGGTATAACGTCATACCATATAACCTATTTACGTTATAACGTCATACCATATAACCAATTACGTTATAACGTCATCCCATATAACGTAATACATTATAACGTCATCCCATATAACGTAATACGCTATAACGTCATCCCATATAACGCAATACGTTATAACGTCGTCCCACATAACGTAATACGTTATAACGTCATGCCATATTACGTAATATGTTATAGCGTCATCCCATATAACGTAATACGGTATAACGTCATACCATACAACCTATTTACGTTATAACGTAATACCATATAACGTAATACGTTATAACGTCATACCATATAACCTATTTACGTTATAACGTCATACCATATAACGTATTACGCTATAAGGTCATCCCATACAACGTAATACCTTATAACGTCATCCCATATAACGTAATACGTTATAACGTCATCTCATATAACGTAATTCGGTATAACGTCATGTCATATAACCTATTACGTTATAACGTCATACCATATAACCAATTTCGATATAACGTCATCCCATATAACGTAATACGTTATTACGTCGTCCCACATAACGTAATACGTTATAACGTCATCCCATATTACGTAATACGTTATAACGTCATACCATATAACGTAATACGTTATAACGTCATACCGTATAACGTATTAAATTATAACGTCATACCATATAACGTATTACGTTATAACGTCATACCATATAACCTATTACGTTATAACGTCATACCATACAGCGTAATACGTTATAACGTTATACCATATAACCAATAACGTTATAACGTCATTCCATTTAACGTAATACGTTATAACGTCATACCGTATAACGTATTAAATTATAACGTCATACCACATAAACTATTTACGTTATAACGTCACACCATATAACGTATTACGTTATAACGTCATACCGTATAACGTATTAAATTATAACGTCATACCATATAACGTATTACGTTATAACGTCATACCGTATAACGTATTAAATTATAACGTCATACCACATAAACTATTTACGTTATAACGTCACACCATATAACGTATTACGTTATAACGTCATACCGTATAACGTATTAAATTATAACGTCATACCATATAACGTATTACGTTATAACGTCATACCATATAACCTATTACGTTATAACGTCATACCATACAGCGTAATACGTTATAACGTTATACCATATAACCAATAACGTTATAACGTCATTCCATTTAACGTAATACGTTATAACGTCATCCCATATAACGTAATACGTTATAACGTCATCCCATATAACGCAATACGTTATTACGTCGTCCCACATAACGTAATACGTTATAACGTCATCCCATATTACGTAATACGTTATAACGTCATACCATATAACGTAATACGTTATAACGTCATACCATATAACCTATTTCGTTATAACGTCATCCCACATAACGTAATACGTTATAACGTCATCCCATATAACTTAATACGTTATAACGTCATCCCATATGACGTCATACGGTATAACGTCATACCATATAACCTATTTACGTTATAACGTCATACCATATAACGTATTACGCTATAACGTCATCCCATATAACGTAATACATTATAACGTCATCCCATATAACGTAATACGTTACAACGTCATCTCATATTACGTAATACGTTATAACGTCATCCCATATTACGTAATACGCTATAACGTCATACCATATAACGTAATACGTTATAAAGTCATGCCATATAACCTATTTCGTTATAACGTCACCCCATATAACGTAATACGTTATAACGTCATACCATATAAACTATTTACGTTATAACGTTATACCATATAACGTATTACGTTATAACGTTATACCATGTAACCAATTACGTTATAACGTCATCCCATATAACGTAATACGTTATAACGTCATCCCATATAACGTAATACGTTATAACGTCATCCCATATAACGCAATACGTTATAACGTCGTCCCACAAACGTAATACGTTATAACGTCATCCCATATAACGTAATACGTTATAACGTCATACCACATAACGTAATTCGGTATAACGTCATACCATATAACCTATTACGTTATAACGTCATACCATACAACCTATTACGTTATAACGTCATCCCATATAACTTAATACGTTATAACGTCATCCCATATGACGTAATACGGTATAACGTCATACCATATAACCTATTTACGTTATAACGTCATCCCATACAACGTAATACGTTATAACGTCATCCCATATAACGCAATACGTTATAACGTCGTCCCACATAACGTAATACGTTATAACGTCATCCCATATTACGTAATACGTTATAACGTCATCCCATATTACGTAATACGCTATAACGTCATACCATATAACGTAATACGTTATAACGTCATGCCATATAACCTATTTCGTTATAACGTCACCCCATATAACGTAATACGTTATAACGTCATACCATATAACGCAATACGTCATAACGTCATCCCATATAACGCAATACGTTATAACGTCGTCCCATATTACGTAATACGTTATAACGTCATACCATATAACGTAATACGTTATAACGTCATACCATATAACCTATTTCGTTATAACGTCATCCCGCATAACGTAATACGTTATAACGTCATCCCATATAACGCAATACGTTATAACGTCATCCCATATAACGCAATACGTTATAACGTCGTCCCACATAACGTCATACGTTATAACGTCATCCCATATTACGTAATACGTTATAACGTCATACCATATAACGTAATACGTTATAACGTCATACCATATAACCTATTTCGTTATAACGTCATCCCACATAACGTAATACGTTATAACGTCATCCCATATTACGTAATACGTTATAACGTCACCCCATTTAACGAAATACGTTATAACGTCATCCCATATAACGTAATACGTTATAACGTCATACCACATATCGTAATTCGGTATAACGTCATACCATATAACCTATTACGTTATAACGTCATCCCGTATAACTTAATACGTTATAACGTCATCCCATATGACGTAATACGGTATAACGTCATACCATATAACCTATTTACGTTATAACGTCATCCCATATAACGTAATACGTTATAACGTCATCCCATATAACGCAATACGTTATAACGTCATCCCATATAACGTAATACGTTATAACGTCATCCCATATAACGTAATACGTTATAACGTCATCCCATATAACGCAATACGTTATCACGTCGTCCCACATAACGTAATACGTTATAACGTCATGCCATATTACGCAATACGTTATAGCGTCATCCCATATAACGTAATACGTTATAACGTCATGCCATATTACGTAATACGTTATAGCGTCATCCCATATAACGTAATACGGTATAACGTCATACCATATAACCTATTTACGTTATAACGTAATACCATATAACGTAATACGTTATAACGTCATACCATATAACCTATTTACCCTATAACGTCATACCATATAACGTGTTACGTTATAACGTCATCCAATATAACGTAATACATTATAACGTCATCCCATATAACGTAATACGTTATAACGCCATCTCATATAACGTAATTCGGTATAACGTCATGTCATATAACCTATTACGTCATAACGTTATACCATATAACCAATTTCGATATAACGTCATCCCATATAACGTAATACGTTATAACGTCATACCATATAACGTAATACGTTATAACGTCATACCACATAAACTATTTACGTTATAACGTCATACCATATAACGTATTACGTTATAACGTCATACCATATAACGTATTACGTTATAACGTCATACCATATAACGTATTACGTTATAACGTCATACCATATAACTTATTACGTTATAAAGTCATACCATACAGCGTAATACGTTATAACGTTATACCATATAACCAATTACGTTATAACGTCATCCCATATAACGTAATACGTTATAACGTCATCCCATATAACGCAATACGTTATAACGTCGTCCCACATAACGTAACACGTTATAACGTCATCCCATATTACGTAATACGTTATAACGTCATACCATATAACGTAATACGTTATAACGTCATACCATATAACCTATTTCGTTATAACGTCATCCCACATAACGTAATACGTTATAACGTCATCCCATATTACGTAATACGTTATGACGTCATCCCGTTTAACGTAATACGTTATAACGTCATCCCATATAACGCAATACGTTATAACGTCATCCCATATAACGCAATACGTTATAACGTCATACCATATAACGCAATACGTTATAACGTCATCCCATATAACGCAATACGTTATAACGTCGTCCCACATAACGTAATACGTTATAACGTCATCCCATATTACGTAATACGTTATAACGTCATACCATATAACGCAATACGTTATAACGTCATACCATATAACCTATTTCGTTATAACGTCATCCCACATAACGTAATACGTTATAACGTCATCCCATTTTACGTAATACGTTATAACGTCATACCATATAACCTATTACGTTATAACGTCATACCATATAACCTATTACGTTATAACGTCATCCCATATAACGTAATACGTTATAACGTCATCCCATATTACGTAATACGTTATAACGTCATACCATATAACGTAATACGTTATAACGTCATACCATATAACCTATTTCGTTATAACGTCATCCCATATAACGCAATACGTTATAACGTCGTCCCACATAACGTAATACGTTATAACGTCATCCCATATTACGTAATACGTTATAACGTCATCCCATATAACGTAATACGGTATAACGTCATACCATACAAAATATTTACGTTATAACGTCATACCATATAACCAATTACGTTATAACGTCATCCCATATAACGTAATACATTATAACGTCATCCCATATAACGTAATACGCTATAACGTCATCCCATATAACGCAATACGTTATAACGTCGTCCCACATAACGTAATACGTTATAACGTCATGCCATATTACGTAATATGTTATAGCGTCATCCCATATAACGTAATACGTTATAACGTCATCCCATATAACGTAATACGTTATAACGTCATCCCATATAACGCAATACGTTATAACGTCGTCCCACATAACGTAATACGTTATAACGTCATGCCATATTACGCAATACGTTATAGCGTCATCCCATATAACGTAATACGTTATAACGTCATGCCATATTACGTAATACGTTATAGCGTCATCCCATATAACGTAATACGGTATAACGTCATACCATATAACCTATTTACGTTATAACGTAATACCATATAACGTAATACGTTATAACGTCATACCATATAACCTATTTACCCTATAACGTCATACCATATAACGTGTTACGTTATAACGTCATCCAATATAACGTAATACATTATAACGTCATCCCATATAACGTAATACGTTATAACGCCATCTCATATAACGTAATTCGGTATAACGTCATGTCATATAACCTATTACGTCATAACGTTATACCATATAACCAATTTCGATATAACGTCATCCCATATAACGTAATACGTTATAACGTCATACCATATAACGTAATACGTTATAACGTCATACCACATAAACTATTTACGTTATAACGTCATACCATATAACGTATTACGTTATAACGTCATACCATATAACGTATTACGTTATAACGTCATACCATATAACGTATTACGTTATAACGTCATACCATATAACTTATTACGTTATAAAGTCATACCATACAGCGTAATACGTTATAACGTTATACCATATAACCAATTACGTTATAACGTCATCCCATATAACGTAATACGTTATAACGTCATCCCATATAACGCAATACGTTATAACGTCGTCCCACATAACGTAACACGTTATAACGTCATCCCATATTACGTAATACGTTATAACGTCATCCCGTTTAACGTAATACGTTATAACGTCATACCATATAACGTAATACGTTATAACGTCATACCATATAACCTATTTCGTTATAACGTCATCCCATATAACGCAATACGTTATAACGTCGTCCCACATAACGTAATACGTTATAACGTCATCCCATATTACGTAATACGTTATAACGTCATCCCATATAACGTAATACGGTATAACGTCATACCATATAACCTATTTACGTTATAACGTCATACCATATAACCAATTACGTTATAACGTCATCCCATATAACGTAATACATTATAACGTCATCCCATATAACGTAATACGCTATAACGTCATCCCATATAACGCAATACGTTATAACGTCGTCCCACATAACGTAATACGTTATAACGTCATGCCATATTACGTAATATGTTATAGCGTCATCCCATATAACGTAATACGGTATAACGTCATACCATATAACCTATTTACGTTATAACGTAATACCATATAACGTAATACGTTATAACGTCATACCATATAACCTATTTACGTTATAACGTCATACCATATAACGTATTACGCTATAAGGTCATCCCATACAACGTAATACATTATAACGTCATCCCATATAACGTAATACGTTATAACGTCATCTCATATAACGTAATTCGGTATAACGTCATGTCATATAACCGATTACGTTATAACGTCATACCATATAACCAATTTCGATATAACGTCATCCCATATAACGTAATATGTTATAACGTCATACCATATAACGTAATACGTTATAACGTCATACCACATAAACTATTTACGTTATAACGTCACACCATATAACGTATTACGTTATAACGTCATACCGTATAACGTATTAAATTATAACGTCATACCATATAACGTATTACGTTATAACGTCATACCATATAACCTATTACGTTATAACGTCATACCATACAGCGTAATACGTTATAACGTTATACCATATAACGCAATACGTTATTACGTCGTCCCACATAACGTAATACGTTATAACGTCATCCCATATTACGTAATACGTTATAACGTCATACCATATAACGTAATACGGTATAACGTCATACCATATAACCTGTTTACTTTATAACGTCATCCCATATAACGTAATACGTTATAACGTCATCCCATATAACGCAATACGTTATAACGTCGTCCCACATAACGTAATACGTTATAACGTCATCCCATATTACGTAATACGTTATAACGTCATCCCATATTACGTAATACGTTATAACGTCATCCCATATTACGTAATACGTTATAACGTCATACCATATAACCTATTTACGTTATAACGTCATCCCATATAACGTAATACGTTATAACGTCATCCCATATAACGCAATACGTTATAACGTCGTCCCACATAACGTAATACGTTATAACGTCATCCCATATTACGTAATACGTTATAACGTCATACCATATAACCTATTTACGTTATAACGTCATCCCATATAACGTAATACGTTATAACGTCATCCCATATAACGGAATACGTTATAACGTCGTCCCACATAACGTAATACGTTATAACGTCATCCCATATAACGTAATACGTTATAACGTCATCCCATATAACGCAATACGTTATAACGTCGTCCCACATAACGTAATACGTTATAACGTCATCCCATATTACGTAATACGTTATAACGTCATACCATATAACCTATTTACGTTATAACGTCATCCCATATAACGTAATACGTTATAACGTCATCCCATATAACGGAATACGTTATAACGTCGTCCCACATAACGTAATACGTTATAACGTCATCCCATATTACGTAATACGTTATAACGTCATACCATATAACCTATTTACGTTATAACGTCATCCCATATAACGTAATACGTTATAACGTCATCCCATATAACGGAATACGTTATAACGTCGTCCCACATAACGTAATACGTTATAACGTCATCCCATATTACGTAATACGTTATAACGTCATACCATATAACGTAATACGTTATAACGTCATACCATATAACCTATTTCGTTATAACGTCATCCCACATAACGTAGTACGTTATAACGTCATCCCATATTACGCAATACGTTATAACGTCATCCCATATAACGCAATACGTTATAACGTCATCCCACATAACGTAATACGTTATAACGTCATCCCATATTACGTAATACGTTATAACGTCATACCATATAACCTATTACGTTATAACGTCATACCATATAACCTATTACGTTATAACGTCATCCCATATAACGTAATACGTTATAACGTCATCCCATATGACGTAATACGGTATAACATCATACCATATAACCTATTTACGTTATAACGTCGTCCCATATAACGTAATACGTTATAACGTCATCCCATATAACGCAATACGTTATAACGTCGTCCCGCATAACGTAATACGTTATAACGTCATCCCATATTACGTAATACGTTATAACGTCATCCCATATTACGTAATACGTTATAACGTCATACCATATAACGTAATACGTTATAACGTAATACCACATGACCTATTTCGTTATAACGTCATCCCATATAACGGAATACGTTATAACGTCATACCATATAACGCAATACGTTATAACGTCATCCCATATAACGCAATACGTTATAACGTCGTCCCACATAACGTAATACGTTATAACGTCATCCCATATTACGTAATACGTTATAACGTCATCCCATATAACGCAATACGTTATAACGTCTTCCCACATAACGTAATACGTTATAACGTCATCCCATATTACGTAATACGTTATAAGGTCATACCATATAACGTAATACGTTATAACGTCATACCATATAACCTATTTCGTTATAACGTCATCCCACATAACGTAATACGTTATAACGTCATCCCATATAACGCAATACGTTATAACGTCATCCCATATAACGTAATACGGTATAACGTCATACCATATAACCTATCTACGTTATAACGTCATTCCATATAACGTAATGAGGTATTACGTGATACCGTATAACCTATTACGTTATAACGTCATTCCATATAACCTATTTCGTTATAACGTCATACCATATAACCTATTACGTTATAACGTCATACCATATAACGCAATACGTTATAACGTCATCCCATATAACGCAATACGTTATAACGTCGTCCCACATAACGTAATACGTTATAACGTCATCCCATATTACGTAATACGTTATAGCGTCATACCATATAACCTATTTCGTTATAACGTCATCCCATATAACGTAATACGTTATAAAGTCATACCATATAACGCAATACGTTATAACGTCGTCCCATATAACGTAATACGTTATAACGTCGTCCCACATAACGTAATACGTTATATCGTCATCCCATATTACGTAATACGTTATAACGTCATACCATATAACGTAATACGTTATAACGTCATACCATATAACCTATTTCGTTATAACGTCATCCCACATAACGTAATACGTTATAACGTCATCCCATATAACGCAATACGTTATAACGTCATCCCATATAACGCAATACGTTATAACGTCGTCCCACATAACGTAATACGTTATAACGTCATCCCATATTACGTAATACGTTATAACGTCATACCATATAACGTAATACGTTATAACGTCATACCATATAACCTATTTCGTTATAACGTCATCCCACATAACGTAGTACGTTATAACGTCATCCCATATTACGCAATACGTTATAACGTCATCCCATATAACGCAATACGTTATAACGTCATCCCACATAACGTAATACGTTATAACGTCATCCCATATTACGTAATACGTTATAACGTCATACCATATAACCTATTACGTTATAACGTCATACCATATAACCTATTACGTTATAACGTCATCCCATATAACGTAATACGTTATAACGTCATCCCATATGACGTAATACGGTATAACATCATACCATATAACCTATTTACGTTATAACGTCGTCCCATATAACGTAATACGTTATAACGTCATCCCATATAACGCAATACGTTATAACGTCGTCCCGCATAACGTAATACGTTATAACGTCATCCCATATTACGTAATACGTTATAACGTCATCCCATATTACGTAATACGTTATAACGTCATACCATATAACGTAATACGTTATAACGTAATACCACATGACCTATTTCGTTATAACGTCATCCCATATAACGTAATACGTTATAACGTCATACCATATAACGCAATACGTTATAACGTCATCCCATATAACGCAATACGTTATAACGTCGTCCCACATAACGTAATACGTTATAACGTCATCCCATATTACGTAATACGTTATAAGGTCATACCATATAACGTAATACGTTATAACGTCATACCATATAACCTATTTCGTTATAACGTCATCCCACATAACGTAATACGTTATAACGTCATCCCATATAACGCAATACGTTATAACGTCATCCCATATAACGTAATACGGTATAACGTCATACCATATAACCTATCTACGTTATAACGTCATTCCATATAACGTAATGAGGTATTACGTGATACCGTATAACCTATTACGTTATAACGTCATACCATGTAACCTATTTCGTTATAACGTCATACCATATAACCTATTACGTTATAACGTCATACCATATAACGCAATACGTTATAACGTCATCCCATATAACGCAATACGTTATAACGTCGTCCCACATAACGTAATACGTTATAACGTCATCCCATATTACGTAATACGTTATAGCGTCATACCATATAACCTATTTCGTTATAACGTCATCCCATATAACGTAATACGTTATAAAGTCATACCATATAACGCAATACGTTATAACGTCGTCCCATATAACGTAATACGTTATAACGTCGTCCCACATAACATAATACGTTATAACGTCATCCCATATTACGTAATACGTTATAACGTCATACCATATAACGTAATACGTTATAACGTCATACCATATAACCTATTTCGTTATAACGTCATCCCACATAACGTAATACGTTATAACGTCATCCCATATAACGCAATACGTTATAACGTCATCCCATATAACGCAATACGTTATAACGTCGTCCCACATAACGTAATACGTTATAACGTCATCCCATATTACGTAATACGTTATAAGGTCATACCATATAACGTAATACGTTATAACGTCATACCATATAACCTATTTCGTTATAACGTCATCCCACATAACGTAATACGTTATAACGTCATCCCATATAACGCAATACGTTATAACGTCATCCCATATAACGTAATACGGTATAACGTCATACCATATAACCTATCTACGTTATAACGTCATTCCATATAACGTAATGAGGTATTACGTGATACCGTATAACCTATTACGTTATAACGTCATACCATATAACCTATTTCGTTATAACGTCATACCATATAACCTATTACGTTATAACGTCATACCATATAACGCAATACGTTATAACGTCATCCCA
The DNA here is from genome assembly GCF_051014615.1 of Bombus vancouverensis nearcticus. Taxonomy (NCBI): domain Eukaryota; kingdom Metazoa; phylum Arthropoda; class Insecta; order Hymenoptera; family Apidae; genus Bombus; species Bombus vancouverensis. Next base: position 597,421 of record NW_027468912.1, read on the forward strand.
TATAACGCAATACGTTATAACGTCATCCCATATAACTTAATACGTTATAACGTCATCCCATATGACGTAATACGGTATAACGTCATACCATATAACCTGTTTACGTTATAACGTCATCCCATATAACGTAATACGTTATAACGTCATCCCATATAACGCAATACGTTATAACGTCATCCCATATAACGCAATACGTTATAACGTCGTCCCACATAACGTAATACGTTATAACGTCATCCCATATTACGTAATACGTTATAACGTCATACCATATAACGTAATACGTTATAACGTCATACCATATGACCTATTTCGTTATAACGTCATCCCACATAACGGAATACGTTATAACGTCATCCCATATAACGCAATACGTTATAACGTCATCCCATATAACGCAATACGTTATAACGTCGTCCCACATAACGTCATACGTTATAACGTCATCCCATATTACGTAATACGTTATAACGTCATACCATATAACGTAATACGTTATAACGTCATACCATATAACCTATTTCGTTATAACGTCATCCCACATAACGTAATACGTTATAACGTCATCCCATATTAAGTAATACGTTATAACGTCATCCCATTTAACGAAATGCGTTATAACGTCATCCCATATAACGTAATACGTTATAACGTCATACCACATAACGTAATTCGGTATAACGTCATACCATATAACCTATTACGTTATAACGTCATCCCATGTAACTTAATACGTTATAACGTCATCCCATATGACGTAATACGGTATAACGTCATACCATATAACCTATTTACGTTATAACGTAATCCCATATAACGTAATACGTTATAACGTCATCCCATATAACGCAATACGTTATAACGTCATCCCATATAACGTAATACGTTATAACGTCATCCCATATAACGCAATACGTTATAACGTCATCCCATATAACGTAATACGTTCTAACGTCATCCCATATAACGTAATACGTTATAACGTCATCCCATATAACGTAATACGTTATAACGTCGTCCCACATAACGTAATACGTTATAACGTCATGCCATATTACGCAATACGTTGTAGCGTCATCCCATATAACGTAATACGTTATAACGTCATGCCATATTACGTAATACGTTATAGCGTCATCCCATATAACGTAATACGGTATAACGTCATACCATATAACCTATTTACGTTATAACGTAATACCATATAACGTAATACGTTATAACGTCATACCATATAACCTATTTACGTTATAACGTCATACCATATAACGTAATGCGTTATAACGTCATACCACATAACGTAATTCGGTATAACGTCATACCATATAACCTATTACGTTATAACGTCATACCATATAACCTATTACGTTATAACGTCATCCCATATAACGTAATACGTTATAACGTCATCCCATATGACGTAATACGGTATAACGTCATACCACATAACCTATTTACGTTATAACGTCGTCCCATATAACGTAATACGTTATAACGTCATCCCATATAACGCAATACGTTATAACGTCGTCCCACATAACGTAATACGTTATAACGTCATCCCATATTACGTAATACGTTATAACGTCATCCCATATTACGTAATACGTTATAACGTCATACGATATAACGTAATACGTTATAACGTCATACCACATAACCTATTTCGTTATAACGTCATCCCATATAACGTAATACGTTATAACGTCATACCATATTACGTAATACGTTATAACGTCATCCCATATTACGTAATACGTTATAACGTCATACCATATAACGTATTACGTTATAACGTCATACCACATAACCTATTACGTTATAACGTCATACCATACAGCGTAATACGTTATAACGTTATACCATATAACCAATTACGTTATAACGTCATCCCATTTAACGTAATACGTTATAACGTCATCCCATATAACGTAATACGTTATAACGTCATCCCATATAACGCAATACGTTATAACGTCGTCCCACATAACGTAATACGTTATAACGTCATCCCATATAACTTAATACGTTATAACGTCATCCCATATGACGTCATACGGTATAACGTCATACCATATAACCTATTTACGTTATAACGTCATACCATATAACGTATTACGCTATAACGTTATACCATATAACCAATTACGTTATAACGTCATCCCATTTAACGTAATACGTTATAACGTCATCCCATATAACGTAATACGTTATAACGTCATCCCATATAACGTAATACGTTATAACGTCATCCCATATTACGTAATACGTTATAACGTCATCCCATATAACGCAATACGTTATAACGTCGACCCACATAACGTAATACGTTATAACGTCATCCCATATTACGTAATACGTTATAACGTCATCCCATATAACGTAATACGGTATAACGTCATACCATATAACCTATTTACGTTATAACGTCATACCATATAACCAATTACGTTATAACGTCATCCCATATAACGTAATACATTATAACGTCATCCCATATAACGTAATACGCTATAACGTCATCCCATATAACGCAATACGTTATAACGTCGTCCCACATAACGTAATACGTTATAACGTCATGCCATATTACGTAATATGTTATAGCGTCATCCCATATAACGTAATACGGTATAACGTCATACCATATAACCTATTTACGTTATAACGTAATACCATATAACGTAATACGTTATAACGTCATACCATATAACGTATTACGCTATAACGTTATACCATATAACCAATTACGTTATAACGTCATCCCATTTAACGTAATACGTTATAACGTCATCCCATATAACGTAATACGTTATAACGTCATCCCATATAACGTAATACGTTATAACGTCATCCCATATTACGTAATACGTTATAACGTCATCCCATATAACGCAATACGTTATAACGTCGACCCACATAACGTAATACGTTATAACGTCATCCCATATTACGTAATACGTTATAACGTCATCCCATATAACGTAATACGGTATAACGTCATACCATATAACCTATTTACGTTATAACGTCATACCATATAACCAATTACGTTATAACGTCATCCCATATAACGTAATACATTATAACGTCATCCCATATAACGTAATACGCTATAACGTCATCCCATATAACGCAATACGTTATAACGTCGTCCCACATAACGTAATACGTTATAACGTCATGCCATATTACGTAATATGTTATAGCGTCATCCCATATAACGTAATACGGTATAACGTCATACCATATAACCTATTTACGTTATAACGTAATACCATATAACGTAATACGTTATAACGTCATACCATATAACCTATTTACGTTATAACGTCATACCATATAACGTATTACGCTATAAGGTCATCCCATACAACGTAATACATTATAACGTCATCCCATATAACGTAATACGTTATAACGTCATCTCATATAACGTAATTCGGTATAACGTCATGTCATATAACCTATTACGTTATAACGTCATACCATATAACCAATTTCGATATAACGTCATCCCATATAACGTAATATGTTATAACGTCATACCATATAACGTAATACGTTATAACGTCATACCACATAAACTATTTACGTTATAACGTCACACCATATAACGTATTACGTTATAACGTCATACCGTATAACGTATTAAATTATAACGTCATACCATATAACGTATTACGTTATAACGTCATACCATATAACCTATTACGTTATAACGTCATACCATACAGCGTAATACGATATAACGTTATACCATATAACCAATAACGTTATAACGTCATTCCATTTAACGTAATACGTTATAACGTCATCCCATATAACGTAATACGTTATAACGTCATCCCATATAACGCAATACGTTATTACGTCGTCCCACATAACGTAATACGTTATAACGTCATCCCATATTACGTAATACGTTATAACGTCATACCATATAACGTAATACGTTATAACGTCATACCATATAACCTATTTCGTTATAACGTCATCCCACATAACGTAATACGTTATAACGTCATCCCATATAACTTAATACGTTATAACGTCATCCCATATGACGTCATACGGTATAACGTCATACCATATAACCTATTTACGTTATAACGTCATACCATATAACGTATTACGCTATAACGTCATCCCATATAACGTAATACATTATAACGTCATCCCATATAACGTAATACGTTACAACGTCATCTCATATTACGTAATACGTTATAACGTCATCCCATATTACGTAATACGCTATAACGTCATACCATATAACGTAATACGTTATAACGTCATGCCATATAACCTATTTCGTTATAACGTCACCCCATATAACGTAATACGTTATAACGTCATGCCATATAACCTATTTCGTTATAACGTCACCCCATATAACGTAATACGTTATAACGTCATACCATATAAACTATTTACGTTATAACGTTATACCATATAACGTATTACGTTATAACGTTATACCATATAACCAATTACGTTATAACGTCATCCCATATAACGTGATACGTTATAACGTCACCCCATATAACGTAATACGTTATAACGTCATCCCATATAACGCAATACGTTATAACGTCGTCCCACATAACGTAATACGTTATAACGTCATCCCATATAACCTATTTACGTTATAACGTTATACCATATAACGTATTACGTTATAACGTTATACCATATAACCAATTACGTTATAACGTCATACCATATAACCTATTTCGTTATAACGTCATCCCATATAACGTAATACGTTATAACGTCATCCCATATAACGCAATACGTTATTACGTCGTCCCACATAACGTAATACGTTATAACGTCATCCCATATTACGTAATACGTTATAACGTCATACCATATAACGTAATACGTTATAACGTCATACCATATAACCTATTTCGTTATAACGTCATCCCACATAACGTAATACGTTATAACGTCATCCCATATAACTTAATACGTTATAACGTCATCCCATATGACGTCATACGGTATAACGTCATACCATATAACCTATTTACGTTATAACGTCATACCATATAACGTATTACGCTATAACGTCATCCCATATAACGTAATACATTATAACGTCATCCCATATAACGTAATACGTTACAACGTCATCTCATATTACGTAATACGTTATAACGTCATCCCATATTACGTAATACGCTATAACGTCATACCATATAACGTAATACGTTATAACGTCATGCCATATAACCTATTTCGTTATAACGTCACCCCATATAACGTAATACGTTATAACGTTATGCCATATAACCTATTTCGTTATAACGTCACCCCATATAACGTAATACGTTATAACGTCATACCATATAAACTATTTACGTTATAACGTTATACCATATAACGTATTACGTTATAACGTTATACCATATAACCAATTACGTTATAACGTCATCCCATATAACGTAATACGTTATAACGTCATCCCATATAACGTAATACGTTATAACGTCATCCCATATAACGCAATACGTTATAACGTCGTCCCACATAACGTAATACGTTATAACGTCATCCCATATAACGTAATACGTTATAACGTCATACCACATAACGTAATTCGGTATAACGTCATACCATATAACCTATTACGTTATAACGTCATACCATACAACCTATTACGTTATAACGTCATCCCATATAACTTAATACGTTATAACGTCATCCCATATGACGTAATACGGTATAACGTCATACCATATAACCTATTTACGTTATAACGTCATCCCATACAACGTAATACGTTATAACGTCATCCCATATAACGCAATACGTTATAACGTCGTCCCACATAACGTAATACGTTATAACGTCATCCCATATTACGTAATACGTTATAACGTCATCCCATATTACGTAATACGCTATAACGTCATACCATATAACGTAATACGTTATAACGTCATGCCATATAACCTATTTCGTTATAACGTCACCCCATATAACGTAATACGTTATAACGTCATGCCATATAACCTATTTCGTTATAACGTCACCCCATATAACGTAATACGTTATAACGTCATGCCATATAACCTATTACGTTATAACGTTATACCATATAACCAATTACGTTATAACGTCATACCATATAACCTATTTCGTTATAACGTCATCCCACATAACGTAATACGTTATAACGTCATCCCATATAACTTAATACGTTATAACGTCATCCCATATGACGTCATACGGTATAACGTCATACCATATAACCTATTTACGTTATAACGTTATACCATATAACGTATTACGTTATAACGTTATACCATATAACCAATTACGTTATAACGTCATCCCATATAACGTAATACGTTATAACGTCATCCCATATAACGTAATACGTTATAACGTCATCCCATATAACGCAATACGTTATAACGTCGTCCCACATAACGTAATACGTTATAACGTCATCCCATATTACGTAATACGTTATAACGTCATACCATATAACGTAATACGTTATAACGTCATACTATATGACCTATTTCGTTATAACGTCATCCCACATAACGGAATACGTTATAACGTCATCCCATATAACGCAATACGTTATAACGTCATCCCATATAACGCAATACGTTATAACGACGTCCCACATAACGTCATACGTTATAACGTCATCCCATATTACGTAATACGTTATAACGTCATACCATATAACGTAATACGTTATAACGTCATACCATATAACCTATTTCGTTATAACGTCATCCCACATAACGTAATACGTTATAACGTCATCCCATATTAAGTAATACGTTATAACGTCATCCCATTTAACGAAATGCGTTATAACGTCATCCCATATAACGTAATACGTTATAACGTCATACCACATAACGTAATTCGGTATAACGTCATACCATATAACCTATTACGTTATAACGTCATCCCATGTAACTTAATACGTTATAACGTCATCCCATATGACGTAATACGGTATAACGTCATACCATATAACCTATTTACGTTATAACGTAATCCCATATAACGTAATACGTTATAACGTCATCCCATATAACGCAATACGTTATAACGTCATCCCATATAACGTAATACGTTATAACGTCATCCCATATAACGCAATACGTTATAACGTCATCCCATATAACGTAATACGTTCTAACGTCATCCCATATAACGTAATACGTTATAACGTCATCCCATATAACGTAATACGTTATAACGTCGTCCCACATAACGTAATACGTTATAACGTCATGCCATATTACGCAATACGTTGTAGCGTCATCCCATATAACGTAATACGTTATAACGTCATGCCATATTACGTAATACGTTATAGCGTCATCCCATATAACGTAATACGGTATAACGTCATACCATATAACCTATTTACGTTATAACGTAATACCATATAACGTAATACGTTATAACGTCATACCATATAACCTATTTACGTTATAACGTCATACCATATAACGTAATGCGTTATAACGTCATACCACATAACGTAATTCGGTATAACGTCATACCATATAACCTATTACGTTATAACGTCATACCATATAACCTATTACGTTATAACGTCATCCCATATAACGTAATACGTTATAACGTCATCCCATATGACGTAATACGGTATAACGTCATACCACATAACCTATTTACGTTATAACGTCGTCCCATATAACGTAATACGTTATAACGTCATCCCATATAACGCAATACGTTATAACGTCGTCCCACATAACGTAATACGTTATAACGTCATCCCATATTACGTAATACGTTATAACGTCATCCCATATTACGTAATACGTTATAACGTCATACGATATAACGTAATACGTTATAACGTCATACCACATAACCTATTTCGTTATAACGTCATCCCATATAACGTAATACGTTATAACGTCATACCATATTACGTAATACGTTATAACGTCATCCCATATTACGTAATACGTTATAACGTCATACCATATAACGTATTACGTTATAACGTCATACCACATAACCTATTACGTTATAACGTCATACCATACAGCGTAATACGTTATAACGTTATACCATATAACCAATTACGTTATAACGTCATCCCATTTAACGTAATACGTTATAACGTCATCCCATATAACGTAATACGTTATAACGTCATCCCATATAACGCAATACGTTATAACGTCGTCCCACATAACGTAATACGTTATAACGTCATCCCATATAACTTAATACGTTATAACGTCATCCCATATGACGTCATACGGTATAACGTCATACCATATAACCTATTTACGTTATAACGTCATACCATATAACGTATTACGCTATAACGTCATCCCATATAACGTAATACATTATAACGTCATCCCATATAACGTAATACGTTATAACGTCATCCCATATTACGTAATACGTTATAACGTCATCCCATATAACGCAATACGTTATAACGTCGTCCCACATAACGTAATACGTTATAACGTCATCCCATATTACGTAATACGTTATAACGTCATCCCATATAACGTAATACGGTATAACGTCATACCATATAACCTATTTCGTTATAACGTCACCCCATATAACGTAATACGTTATAACGTCATACCATATAAACTATTTACGTTATAACGTCACACCATATAACGTATTACGTTATAACGTCATACCGTATAACGTATTAAATTATAACGTCATACCATATAACGTATTACGTTATAACGTCATACCATATAACCTATTACGTTATAACGTCATACCATACAGCGTAATACGATATAACGTTATACCATATAACCAATAACGTTATAACGTCATTCCATTTAACGTAATACGTTATAACGTCATCCCATATAACGTAATACGTTATAACGTCATCCCATATAACGCAATACGTTATTACGTCGTCCCACATAACGTAATACGTTATAACGTCATCCCATATTACGTAATACGTTATAACGTCATACCATATAACGTAATACGTTATAACGTCATACCATATAACCTATTTCGTTATAACGTCATCCCACATAACGTAATACGTTATAACGTCATCCCATATAACTTAATACGTTATAACGTCATCCCATATGACGTCATACGGTATAACGTCATACCATATAACCTATTTACGTTATAACGTCATACCATATAACGTATTACGCTATAACGTCATCCCATATAACGTAATACATTATAACGTCATCCCATATAACGTAATACGTTACAACGTCATCTCATATTACGTAATACGTTATAACGTCATCCCATATTACGTAATACGCTATAACGTCATACCATATAACGTAATACGTTATAACGTCATGCCATATAACCTATTTCGTTATAACGTCACCCCATATAACGTAATACGTTATAACGTCATGCCATATAACCTATTTCGTTATAACGTCACCCCATATAACGTAATACGTTATAACGTCATACCATATAAACTATTTACGTTATAACGTTATACCATATAACGTATTACGTTATAACGTTATACCATATAACCAATTACGTTATAACGTCATCCCATATAACGTAATACGTTATAACGTCATCCCATATAACGTAATACGTTATAACGTCATCCCATATAACGCAATACGTTATAACGTCGTCCCACATAACGTAATACGTTATAACGTCATCCCATATAACCTATTTACGTTATAACGTTATACCATATAACGTATTACGTTATAACGTTATACCATATAACCAATTACGTTATAACGTCATACCATATAACCTATTTCGTTATAACGTCATCCCATATAACGTAATACGTTATAACGTCATCCCATATAACGCAATACGTTATTACGTCGTCCCACATAACGTAATACGTTATAACGTCATCCCATATTACGTAATACGTTATAACGTCATACCATATAACGTAATACGTTATAACGTCATACCATATAACCTATTTCGTTATAACGTCATCCCACATAACGTAATACGTTATAACGTCATCCCATATAACTTAATACGTTATAACGTCATCCCATATGACGTCATACGGTATAACGTCATACCATATAACCTATTTACGTTATAACGTCATACCATATAACGTATTACGCTATAACGTCATCCCATATAACGTAATACATTATAACGTCATCCCATATAACGTAATACGTTACAACGTCATCTCATATTACGTAATACGTTATAACGTCATCCCATATTACGTAATACGCTATAACGTCATACCATATAACGTAATACGTTATAACGTCATGCCATATAACCTATTTCGTTATAACGTCACCCCATATAACGTAATACGTTATAACGTCATGCCATATAACCTATTTCGTTATAACGTCACCCCATATAACGTAATACGTTATAACCTCATACCATATAAACTATTTACGTTATAACGTTATACCATATAACGTATTACGTTATAACGTTATACCATATAACCAATTACGTTATAACGTCATCCCATATAACGTAATACGTTATAACGTCATCCCATATAACGTAATACGTTATAACGTCATCCCATATAACGCAATACGTTATAACGTCGTCCCACATAACGTAATACGTTATAACGTCATCCCATATAACGTAATACGTTATAACGTCATACCACATAACGTAATTCGGTATAACGTCATACCATATAACCTATTACGTTATAACGTCATACCATACAACCTATTACGTTATAACGTCATCCCATATAACTTAATACGTTATAACGTCATCCCATATGACGTAATACGGTATAACGTCATACCATATAACCTATTTACGTTATAACGTCATCCCATACAACGTAATACGTTATAACGTCATCCCATATAACGCAATACGTTATAACGTCGTCCCACATAACGTAATACGTTATAACGTCATCCCATATTACGTAATACGTTATAACGTCATCCCATATTACGTAATACGCTATAACGTCATACCATATAACGTAATACGTTATAACGTCATGCCATATAACCTATTTCGTTATAACGTCACCCCATATAACGTAATACGTTATAACGTCATGCCATATAACCTATTTCGTTATAACGTCACCCCATATAACGTAATACGTTATAACGTCATGCCATATAACCTATTACGTTATAACGTTATACCATATAACCAATTACGTTATAACGTCATACCATATAACCTATTTCGTTATAACGTCATCCCACATAACGTAATACGTTATAACGTCATCCCATATAACTTAATACGTTATAACGTCATCCCATATGACGTCATACGGTATAACGTCATACCATATAACCTATTTACGTTATAACGTTATACCATATAACGTATTACGTTATAACGTTATACCATATAACCAATTACGTTATAACGTCATCCCATATAACGTAATACGTTATAACGTCATCCCATATAACGTAATACGTTATAACGTCATCCCATATAACGCAATACGTTATAACGTCGTCCCACATAACGTAATACGTTATAACGTCATCCCATATTACGTAATACGTTATAACGTCATACCATATAACGTAATACGTTATAACGTCATACCATATGACCTATTTCGTTATAACGTCATCCCACATAACGGAATACGTTATAACGTCATCCCATATAACGCAATACGTTATAACGTCATCCCATATAACGCAATACGTTATAACGTCGTCCCACATAACGTCATACGTTATAACGTCATCCCATATTACGTAATACGTTATAACGTCATACCATATAACGTAATACGTTATAACGTCATACCATATAACCTATTTCGTTATAACGTCATCCCACATAACGTAATACGTTATAACGTCATCCCATATTAAGTAATACGTTATAACGTCATCCCATTTAACGAAATGCGTTATAACGTCATCCCATATAACGTAATACGTTATAACGTCATACCACATAACGTAATTCGGTATAACGTCATACCATATAACCTATTACGTTATAACGTCATCCCATGTAACTTAATACGTTATAACGTCATCCCATATGACGTAATACGGTATAACGTCATACCATATAACCTATTTACGTTATAACGTAATCCCATATAACGTAATACGTTATAACGTCATCCCATATAACGCAATACGTTATAACGTCATCCCATATAACGTAATACGTTATAACGTCATCCCATATAACGCAATACGTTATAACGTCATCCCATATAACGTAATACGTTCTAACGTCATCCCATATAACGTAATACGTTATAACGTCATCCCATATAACGTAATACGTTATAACGTCGTCCCACATAACGTAATACGTTATAACGTCATGCCATATTACGCAATACGTTGTAGCGTCATCCCATATAACGTAATACGTTATAACGTCATGCCATATTACGTAATACGTTATAGCGTCATCC